>NW_012267391.1:1297923-1351925 GCF_000151885.1 Dipodomys ordii
CAACAATGAAGTAAGGTTCCTTTCTGTCCACATCCCCTCCAGCATCTGTTGTTGTTAGAGTTCTTGATTTTTGCCTTTCTAACTGGGGTGAGGTGATATCTCAATGTTGTTTTGATTTGCATTTCATTTATGGCTAGGGGGAGGATGTCTTTTGTGGAGTATTCATGCTGTACTTTGGTGTTTCAGACTGAGATGTGACAAGTTGTATCTGCATCCAAGTGTGGCCTGCTTGGCTGTGGGCTCTTGTTTCTGGTCTTTAAATTTGCCCTGGAGGCCAGTGGAATGCCTGCAGGTTCTGTCTCAGCTGCAGCTGCTAGTGTTCCCACTGCTGATATTGTGGTCAGCTAGGCTACTGCCCTTGGCAAGCACTTAACTCTGTCTTCTATACAGGCAGTTTATAATTTTCTTTTTTGCTATAAATCTCTGTATAATTATAGCTTACTTGATGTGACTCTAAAGATGTGGAAAATCTGGTGGTTCCCTAAGACTGCTTCTTTGGAGAGAGCTAAGTTGGTTCCCTGTTATTTTTCTGCCATCTTCCTGAGTCTCCTGCTCCAGAGATTTTTTTTTTTTAGCTTAAGACTAGTGTTCTAGCCCTTGAGCCACAACATTATTTCAGGCCTTTTGGTGGTTAAGAGTTTGGAGATAAGAGTTTCACATGTGTTCTTGTCTGGACTGACTTTGAACTGTGATCATCAGGTGTGAGCCACTAGCACCTGGCAATAGATGTAGTCTTAAAAATCCTAATAAATCCAATGTAAACCATTAAATGTAAACTTTTTTTTTTTTCCAGAGCTGAGGACCGAACTCAGGGCCTTTCTCTTGCCAGGCAGGTGCTCTTCCCCCGAGCTAAACCCCCTGCCCCTAAATGTAAACTTTTAAAAAATTCTAATAAATCCAGTACAAATAACTAATGTCAGAGCAATAAAAATTGAAATTTGGTGAGACTAAATTTTATTTCCAACAAAATATCAAGTTTTCTACCTTTTTTATGAACACACTCAAAAGTCTACTCCTTGCAGGTGTTTGCTGCATAAATACCTGTTCTCAATTCACCTGTTTATTTTGGCCTATAGGCTGTAAAAATAATTTTTTAAAACCAGAAAGACTGTCCCCTAGTAGTACATATTTATAGAGAGTAGACTGATTTTCACATTTATCTATTTGATCTTTGTTCTATTGACTCCAAAAAATCCTCAGAGCTGAAAAATAAACATACAATAGGAAAATATATTAAACATCCAATCTAATAGCCTAATTCAGACCCACTACTTTGTCTGTATATGGAAAGTTTAAAACTTACTCCTCCCAGACAGAAGTACACAAACAAAATCATTACTCTGTGTAGTCTAAAACCACAATTTAAACCAAATTTAATTTACATGTTAATTCACTTTCCTTCATTACTGTCAAGTAGACTTCTAATTCTGTTGTCATTGCTCATTATCCTCTATCACTTGGATCATTATGATCTCCAAAATTCTACTTTCTATCCAGTCTTCATCTAACCTTCATATTGATGCTAATGCCAGAACTGTCTTTGTTAAAACAATTAAAAAAAAGTAGCTCTGTCATGCCTTCCTGGTCAATTATCTTCAAATCATTTCCTATTACCAAAATTAAAAACTCCCAGAATCAAATCCTCATAAAAATTACCTGCAGAGCTTACAATGTACATCTATCTTTCTATCTTTCTTTCTATCTTATCTATCTATCTATCTATCTATCTATCTATCTATCTATCTATCTATCTATCATCTGTCTGTCTTGTCTACATGCATATATGTTTGTTTATGTTGGCCAACTCTAGTCTAATTTCAAGTTTTTCCAAGTTGCTCTAAGTAATCTATATTTTTTGAAAATATTTCTAACTGCTTCTAATATTTAGTAAGTCTGGCAAACACTTACTTAGAAGGGAAAGTCCACAACATAGCCTTCAAGATCTGATGTTTATTTTCTCACCTCATGACTTTCTTCCTGCTACCTCTTCCTACTTCCAGTGGCCTGCTTTCCAGACTTTCCTCTTTCTACCCTCTCTCTGCTTAGCACATGCTCTGTCATATCTATATATCTCTACTAATGTTGCTTCAACTCTGTCCATGTGAGAAGCTTTTACTTCATGATCATATCTGAGATTAAGTGCTGTTTATCTATGTCCTCTTTTTTTTTAGTTTCCTCAGGAAGATTTAAGGAACCCTTCTTAATTATTTCAGGGGTCTTTAAAGACACCTTTGTTCTATATTCAATATAATATAGGAATGCATGCTCTTGGCCCCCCACCTACCAGTACAGAGCTCTGTAGTATCTTTTGTTCCTTGCAATCCAATCATGGTATCAACTAAGTGGAAATTCTACATTGCTGAATTTAGTGATCGAAGAAACACAGTGCTAATTAACTCTTAATAGCATATGAAAGAAATTTAAAGACCAACATTTTCTATGTGCCTCATATCATGCTTGGTATTTAATCCTACACTGTCTAATTAACATCTATAACAATCCACAGGAGTGATAGTTTTTATTACTCTCACTTAAACTTATATTTAAGGTAGAGCAAAACTCAAGCTCAGATCTTCTATCTCAAAGATTTTTTTCCCATGCTTTTACTTCACTAGTGATTATAGCCACATCAGATAAAATTCATAAGAATTTTAAATATAAATTGAGGCCATGTTCCATCATAGAAGAATATGTTCCATGATTTATCATATAAAAATTTCAAAAAACACAACATAAAGCAGTTCTTAATAAACATTCATCTCTTGACCAATATCCTCCTTCTGTCCTGAAGTTGAGCTATAGAGGAAGGAGTTAGGGTAAAAAAACTCATCAAGGCACTTCATGACAAACATGCTGGTGACTCAGTAACTCAAAGAAAGGTAATTATTAGAATCATCAGAAAGTATTCTCAGCCCTAATAAAACCTTTTCTTTTGGGAAGCTCTTAGAGGTAGTTATTCACACAAATTATTTCTCAGGAGCCCACTGAAGATTGATTAGACCAATTTTCAATTAAACTGCAGTGTTTTCCAAGTGGTGAAAGAATGAAAGACATTTTTTTGAAAGACATTTTTAAAAGGGAGCAGTTTCCTATCTAATAAATAACTACCTGCCATCCTGTGAAATTTAATAGTAGCTGTAGCATGGTACATCAAAAAAGTAAATTGCAGTGTATGAAGTTAACAAATTCTTGGTGTGTATGCTGCCAGCTTACTCTTTTCTAAAAGCATCAAGTAGTGACAGATTATTTAAAAGAAAGCACTATTTCAGCAGTTGATTCCATTTCAGATGTAGAAGCTTCTAAACTAAGACCTGACACCTTACCAAGAATTATGAGTAAGATCTCTATTTTGATTTTTCTCTGAATTTATGTATACTTAAATGATACTAGTGGACATTATTAAGAAATTTAAAAACAAAAATTTACTTGGTAGTATATGTGTACTTGATCGAACTAACCTGTATTTCTATTTTCTACTTACAATGTATGTGCTTTTAATGAAACCTAATGTAACCTATGGTATTACAAAAATATGTTGACATTATTATCTCAAAAGGCTGTGATTTTCATGAGGTCAAGGATGATGGCTCATGTTTCTTTCTCTGTTTTATTTATATTTTAAAATCTATGTACAGAGGGATGATGTACAGAAGGGTTACAGTTACATATATAAGGTAATGAATACATTTCTTGTCAAACTTGTAACCACCTCCTTATTCTATTTTATAATTTTTAAAATTAAGTAGCTGTTCAAATAGGCTTCAGGACAACTTATAAATTTACTAATGCAATGTTTCTTTATTATCACTTCCATCATTCTCTCCCATCTCTCCCAACTTTAAGTTATGCAGTTCCATTTTCACATATGTATATTGAATATTGTGATTATATTTGCCCCTCCCTTTTTCTCTTTATTTGTCTTCTTCTAATCCCCTTGCTATCCCTCTCCCATGTTTCAGCTTAGAAAGAATACTGGGTAAACAAAGTGTACAATAGGAACATACTTGCAATTTAGTCAAAAATAAAAGATTAGTTTTCTTAAAATGCAAACCTTTCTAGAATTTTTTTAAAAAGGCCAGCAATATCATTTTTTAAACATGGACCAAGAGGCTGGGGTGCTGAGGTCTCTCACCTATGATCCTAGTTACTCAGGAGGCTGAGATCTGAGGATCATGGTTCAAAGGTGGCCCAAGTAAGAAAATCCATGAAACTCTATTTCCAGTTAACCACCAAAAACCTGAAATTGGAGCTGTGGCTCAAATTGTAGAGCACTAGCATTGAACAAAGAAAAAGCTCAGAGATAGCATCCACACCTTGAGTTCAAGCCCCAGCACACACAAAAAAAGTGAACAAAAACTATTAAATGGCAATACACAGAAAATGAAATAGGTGAGAATATTGAAAGGGATGACGCTGATCAAGATATATCATATGCATAAACTGCTCTGTTAAATGGCCACTCCTTTTTAAAACTACTTAAATAAAAATTTAAAATAAAAATTTAAAAGGAAATGTAAGTGATAGTTTGCTATACAAAATATGTATAATGTATATACTATGTATCATACCATACTGTTACATTATACTGTATTTTGCCATGTTAAACTATACTATAGCATATTATACTATATTATATTACATTTACTATATGTGATATAATTTAATTTTGTTCATTTAAATTTATAATATAACTTATGCTATATATTTGGTAACATAATATGAGGACTATTATGTAGGAAAACAGATACCTTCAAATACTGATGATATAGGTGTAAATTATCTTATACCATACTATTTAGCAATAGCCATCAGTATTATAAATGATATAATTTTTGATTCAGTAATCTCAACTCTAAATATGTTTCTAATGCATGGGTGATTGACTTATATTTATATACTGATATGAACTAAACTCCAAAATATATTGTTAAATTAAAAAAGCAATGTGCATAGCTGTACATTAGTATATTTTTCAAGATATACAGGAACCTAAGCTCCTGCATGGGTAGGAAGGAGAATTGTCACTACTCAAATTTTCTTTTGTACCAGTAATGGGCCTTGAACCCAGGGCCTGAGCACTGTGCCTGAGCTTTTTCTTCACTAAGTAGAGTACTGAGTACTCTACTATTTGAGCCACAGCTCCATTGCTGGCTTTTTGCTTAGAGATAAGAGTCACACGGAGTTTCCTGCCTGGACTGGCTTCAAACTGCAGTCCTCTGATCTCAGCTTCCTGGATGGCTTGGATTACAGGTGTGAGCCACCAGCTGCTGGAATGTACAGATTATTTTTATATCTTGTAGTTTTAATCATATTAAAAGATCCCATTTCAAATAAATAGACAAAGTTTAAAAGTATTCATACTCCACAAATGGTAATATTTAAAAATAGATTAATATGATAAGAGAACTAAACCTGTTCACAGAAATGTTGATTTAATAATTGCAGAGTAAATACATTTTATAAGCACAGGCTCCATATTCTATTGTTAAATTTCTGTTTAAGAACTATCAACTGAGCATGCTGGCACATACTTGTAATCCCAGACTTCAGAGGGGGAATCTGATGGTAATGAGTTTGACTTCAATAAAACAAAACAAAACAAAAGCTTATGCTTCTTCTAGCTGTGTATTTAATTATCATAATATACCTCATAAGTGATTATTATGTATCAATTTTAAATGAAATTTTAAAGTATACATTGACACTTAAATAATTACCTTTAGAATATACAAATATTTTGTATGCATTTAGAAAACATTTCTAAGATAAAAAGCTTGATTCAATTAAAAAAAAAGTTGGAGATCTATGGTATTATTTGAGGAAACAAAGTAAAAACAAACCCACTCTCATGGCATATTTGTCCAAGACACAGGGTTTTTCTGGTTTGTCTATGGATAGCTAGAACAACTTGGGGAATCTGGGGTGTCTCTAGGCCTTCCCTCATGTTTGCTGATTGGTTGCAGTAAGAATAGTGAGTACTTGCAAAGGATCCAACTTGGTTTCTGATGAAAAATGTCACTTCAGAGAGATCCTGTGTGTGAGTGGTGAAGAAAGTGTTCTCTTTACAGATGTTGCCCGTGTTATTTTGTGGATATGAAACTTCCAGTAGAGACCAAAGTTTGAGATTCTTTTGTTGCCTGGAGAGTTTGATCTCTAGATCTCCAAACTGGTCTAGTGATACTTAAATATTTAAAATGATTATGGCATTGCTCTGGAACTAATAGTCTAGCCAAAATTCTTGAATTAGTTATAGCTCTCATTTGATTATTAGACTATCAAGTATAAGGTATATTAAATAGGTGGGGTTCCTTAGGTAACCGATGAAGAGAACACCACATGCTATTCAGGCAGGAGAAGTTTATTTACTGAACTGCTGCCCCTGCCATGCATGGGGGAGAGGCATGGCTAAAAAGAAAAGGGGGCGATCCACCCCTGGGCCAGGACTTATCTAGGCCAGGACTTATCTAGGCCAGGGCAGGAAGAGGTGTGGTCAGGTGGGGGAAAGGTGTGGCCACACTGGATCCGGACATGACCTCAGGGTCTGGGGCCCTCCTAAGGTCAGATGGGAGGCATGTGACCAGAGGTGGCCCAGGATGTGACCTAGCAGGAAGGGAAAGTGACTGCTTCCAGGTCTGCCAGTTACCTAGGTAACAGATACTGGGCAGGAGCAGCCAAAAGAGAGGGAGGTGTCCCTGTGCAGACCTTACAATTCCAGATTTTTGATAATTATGAAAAAGGGTGAAGATTCTCTCTGTCTACTTCCTGGTGGCAAGGGGCATAGACATTAAGGATAAAAGGCTGAGATGTGGTCTCCTGGGAGAAGGCAGCAGGCGGCAGCTGTCAGTTGGTGGGTGTGAGTCCTTAGATGAAGTCTGGAGGAGGTGAGTCTCTTGGATGAAGTCTGGAGGAAGTTTCATGAGGCAGACAGGGGTTGAATTAAAAAAAAAAAACTAAACTATTTACTATAGCTAAGATATGGAACCAACCCAGATGCCCCTCAGTAGATGAATGGATCAAGAAAATGTGGTATATATACACAATGGAATTCTGGAAAAAATTATATGAAGTGAAGTAAGCCAGGCCCAAAGAAACATAGGTCCCATGGTTTCCCTTATTTGCAATATCTAGTATATGTCTGAGTCAAGCAGAAAAGGTCAGATAAGGTGATGTTAGGGAAATGAACCCTAAGATATGTATTCAAGTGTTTTTTTTTCTTTCATGCGATTGTTTCTAACACATTTATAAGATTATTTCTTTGTTGCTTTGTATGTCCCTCCCCCATAGTATAACTCCTGTTTCCACTGTATTTGATGTCGGTATAATTTGTGGAGGGGAAGGGAAAAAACAAATTGTTTAAATAGGGATACAGGTGGACCCATTGCAACAATGAGATGTACAAGTCCTTATATCGAAAACGAACTTTACAAACTTTGGTGTGTGTGGGGGAAGCGGGGAGGATTGGGGGGGGAGCGGGGGGGATGGGAAGGGATGGGAAAGGGAAACAAAGGAGGAGGCTACAATGCTTGATAAGAAATGTACTCATTATCTTGCCCATTTAATTGTAACCCCTCTGTACAGTATTTTCACAATAAAAAAAAAAGAAAAAAGAAAAATACTAGAAAGCAAACACCAAGGACAGACACTAAACTTCCTACTTATGGATTAATAAACATGGAGAATTCTAGGATTTGTTAAAAATCTGCAGCTGAAGATACTGTATTTTACTAAAAACATAGAGGAACTGATTTTCTTTCATATAACAGATTTGCTGACATGCATATGTGGTCATTAATATGTCTGCCATCAGCTTCATTCTGTTCTTTCATGCTTCACTGATATTACAGGTGATAGAATTCTGAAAACTACATTTTACAGACTCCCCTGCCAGTACAGTTTTCTAGACAGAGAGGGGAAGAAGAGATGTCATGTTCTTCCTTTTATAGGTTTGTGGTGGTGGTTTTTTAGGTTCAGGTGTTTGAACAGTGACAACTGCACAAGCATATGCAGGCTCTTGGATTCCTCCAAATGCACATTTCTGGCTGCAAAGGCAGTAAGTGCACTACCATCCCAACAACAGGACTCCTGAATAGGAGTACTGATAGTCTATGGAATCTCTGCAGCATGCATGGAAGTTTGAGTTTCAGGTTTCTTGCAATGATGACAGCAACAATGGCTCCAAGAGGCATCTGATGACAGCAGATTCTCCAGCTGCCTTAGTGAAGAAGTTACTGTGGTATAGTAAGTATGCCCTTTCCCCTTCTTATCCTTCAGTCTAGCCTTCTTGGAGTTACTAATCTCCTTTTTACACCTTTAGCCCTCATATTACATTTGTAACCAGTGTCTTATATTTAATTTTCATGGGCTGAGAAACCCAGCATAATTTATTTTCATTCCTAACTTACACAAAGTAGGAGAATTTTTAGGAGTAGCATGAGTTTGTGGACCCAAGGAAAGTTGAGACTTAAGAGAATGTTCCTTTTGGATTCTGTGGTAAGGGATCCATGTAATATAAAGCAGTGCTCCATGGATATGAAAAATGATTTTGAACCATGGAAACCTGGAAACCTGGCATAAAAGCAAAATAGGACACACATTCACTGTTCTGAAAAGTAATAAGTAAAGGTAAAGAATGAAACATTCCCCTTTTGTGTGTACTCAGTATCTAAAGAAATCTAAATAACTATTGAAGAAAGAGTATCCTTCAATAAAAGAATCACAGTAAATGCATGCAGACATATGATACAATTAGAAATCACAATATTGCAGTGCTTAATGAAATAATGGGTCTTGGTAACAATCAGCAGTGGCTACTGAAATCATTAGGTGAATGGTTAATGGAAAATTACAATGGATGGATCTGGACTAACATCACCTAAGACCTCTAATTAATGTCACTAAAAGTAGAAAAAATATTTCACATTACGTGAAACTGCAGACATTCTGAATTGAGATATTATTGAAAAAGGATGAATCTAATAAGCCTACAGATATAAACCCTATAATTTAATGAATAGAGAAAATATGCTAATTTACATAAAAAGAATAAGCCAGAGAGTAGCTAATTCTACAGGTTTTCCTCACAAAATGAATAATAGTAAGGGTAAATGAGTCAAGTACATTAGGAGAAACTTTAAACATTTTCCAGGAGAACAGAGGAAGATAGCAGAGGTGTAGCTGGAGTCTAACTGAGCTTTTTCCAAGAAATCGGTTTTGCAGTCCAGTAAAAAGACCAAGGCTAGAAAATCACACCAAGTGACCTGTAATAGTACAGAGATTCTGCCCAGAGAGAAAAAATTCAGGCAGTCTGCCTAAGAAGACAGATTTGAGCACATGGTACTGGCAGTGGCGGCAGGCGTGGTAGTGGCTGGAACAAAGGTGCCAGAGCCTGAGCCTGCAGGTTTTCACTCACCTCCATCGTGAACTGGATAACTAAGAGCGGAAATCCACATCCTGCTGGCCATTGACAAATGCAGATTGTGGATGGCATGAAAGACCAAGGGAAAATCTGAGTAACCCACAAAAGACACTCCCCACACACACTCCTTCCCACAGAACAGCTTATGGAAGGTAGCCCTCACCCCCAGCCACTTGAGAAGAACACCATCTTTGATACTAGCACAGACTCTACCAGAGCAGCTAGGATAACTTGGGCCAGAGAAGCAGCGACTACAGTACCATTTTTCAACAGTGCAAAGGAATCAGACATATGAGAGTCAGCTCTACGCAGGGAAAAGCTGCTCCACCCAGAAGGTGGGGACTTCACTGCTCCACCCAGAAGGTGGGAACTTCACACCAGGCAGGGCAACTTTCTCTACCTGGTACATCCAGAAAGGCAGCCTGGCCCCTCAGCGGGGAGCAAAGAAATTCCATTCAGACTGCAGCCAAATCTGCAGCTTAGCCAGATACAGGAATTAAAAAACCAAAAGTCTGTAAACTTTCACTGATTGAAAAATCAATTTAAAAAATACAAAATTGGACAAGCTATAAAAGTTGAGAGCAGCTCCAGGCTGGGCCAAAAGAGGGGCTGGCCAAAAAGGGGCTTGCCAAAGAGGCCAGCCAAAAAGGGACTAGCCCCTTTGGAAAAGCCACTGATTCCAGACAGGCCAACACCCCACCCACACTCAATCTCACTCTCAGCAACAACAGACTACAGAAACCAGCCACCTCCTCCCTGCATCACACACAAAGCAGATCGTGTTACCACTAAGTTAGTATGGGAAGAAGGACACAAAGACCACAAGCCTGTAAAGCAGAACCTTTTTCTGACCACTCAGGCTGATTTGAGAAACCAAACCAAGCTACAAAGAAAACTGAAGAAAACCAAAAGTGCCATCAAGAGAATGGAAAGCAGACATAGGGAGACACAAGATCACAAGATCCTCCAAATAAATAAAAAATTTTTCTAATTATTATTTATTTTTCTATTTTTTTTACTATTTTCATTTTTTTTCTTTTCTCTTTCTGTTTTTTTCTTCCTTTTTCTATTCCCCATTTTGTTTATTCCTCCTCATTGCTCTTTTGTTCATTCCCAGATACACAGCCTATGGAGATTACCAGACTGCCTCCTTAATTGTGTGTATACTTAATACTTAACTTGATTACCCAAGTCTCTATTGCACAATCTTAGTATTTTAAACTTTGGTATTATTTTATATATATATAATTTTTTAAACTTTTTTGTCTCTATTTCACACACACACACACACACACACATATTATTTTATTTTTCTTTCTGTGAATTTGGGTCTTAGTTTTCTTTCTTCTGTTCCTTTCCTTCTCTACATGCCTCTACTCAGATTTTCTCCTCTTATTTTTCATTACATCTCTTAATCTTTCCTTTAGTTTCACCTCAACCATTTGCATTATTTCTGGTCATTCACTCCCTCTTTGTTTTCTTTTCTCTGTTGATCCCTATGTTTGTGTCATTGAGCTAGATTGTATCTATTGTCAGTGTGACTGTACCAAAGTGGCTCATGGTGTTATCCTTTTGGTCCAAATAGCTTTAAATCTTGTAATAGAATTGTTCACTGACTATAATTACATATACTTGCTTCTGAAACGCAATACCCCTCCCCCAACAAAGAAAAGCAGATAGATAGGGGAACACCTGCCTATGATTTTGAACCTCTAAAATTGGTGCAAATACATGGCCTAGAGTTGGATTTTATCTTAAAATGGTGCTCCATGGTTGTATTGAACCTACTTACATATCAAAAAAAGGGAGATAGAGTGAAAATACCTACCTTTGATTGTGAACCTCCAAAGTCTGTACAACTACAGAGCTTGGGGTTGGTACTTGCCTTAAAATTGTGGTCTAGTGTGGAATTGTATATACTCCCATTCCTAAAAAAGGAAAGATAGAGTGAAACTAACTAACATTGACGGTAGACCTCCAAACTCTGTACAACTACAAGGCTCTGGATTGGTCCTTGCCTTAAAATTTCATTCTAGTGTGGAATTGGATTTGCTTTCATTCCCAAATGGACAGAACAAGCCATAAAAACACAAGAAAAATGGCAAGTCAAGGAACCTCAACTCCCACTCAAGACAACAGGCACAGAGCAGTTAATGAAACACCCAGAGGATAGTTTTCCAAATGTTCTACAAACACTACTGATAAACATACTGAATAAAAAATTTGAAAGCATGAATAAAGCTATATATGAGTGTGATGAGGCTAACCAAAGATTAATAGAGGAATTCATGGACTCCACAAACAGAAAGCTAAATGAATTCCAACAGAATGAAAAGGAGTCCAATGAGAGTATAGCCACTCACTAAAGGATTTGAGGGTCAACACTGAGTACCAAATCAAGGAGGTAAAGATGTCCATACAAGTCCTAAAACAAATCTTCAACAAAAAAATTGAAGCCTTCAAAATTGATTAATTAGAAGGAAAGGAAATAAAGTAGAAAGTCTTAACAGTAGGCTAGATGATTCAGAAGATTGAGTCTCGGGAATTGAAGATAACCTGGACTTCATACAGAAAGAACAGACAATTATTCAAAACAAATCCTGGAAATATGATAGATATATTCAATAGATAGAAGACATCATCAGAAGGCCTAATTTAAAGCTAATGGGTGTAGAGGAGGGCCTAGAGACAGAAACTAAAGGACTAGGAAATTTATTTAACAGAATCCTAGCACAGAACTTCCCAAACATCCAAAAGGATAGGCCCATTCAGATACAAGAAGACTTTAGAACCACAAATAGACCCAACAAGAACAGGACATCTCATCCTCACATTGTAATCCACACAAAATCAATAGAGACCAAGTTTTAAGGAAAGCTGTCAGGGAGAATAACTACAGATTTCTCAGCATGAAAGCAAGAAGAGCTTGGAATGAAGTATGCCAGGCTCTAAAGACAAACAATGATCAACCAAAAATAGTATACCCAGCTAAGCTTTCCTTTATAACAGAGGGATAAATAAAAAGCTTCTACAGCAAAGAAAAATTGAAACAATAAATCTCCATCAAACCAACATTACAAAGGTACTTAAAAATGTCCTACACATAGAAAACCAACAAGAACATAATAAAGGCAGAGAAACAGCCCCTAAACAGAGAATCAGATAGTCATAGGAAAAACTCAGGAGGCACAGCCCCTAATAAGGTATATAACATGGAAGGAACTACAGAACACCTCTCAATCCTAACTATCAATACTAATGGACTTAACTCTCCAATTAAACAATGCAGATTGTCTAGTTGGATCAAAATGCAAGATCCATCTATCTGCTGTTCAAGAGATACCTTGCCCACAAAAACAAACATATCCTGAAAGTGAAAGCCTGGAATAAAATCTACCAAGCAAACAGCCTCTATAAGCAGGCCAGAGTTGCAATCTGAATAAAATAGACTTCAAATTAAAATTAGTGAGAAGAGATAAAGAAGGACATTAAATACTAATAAAGGGATCTCTTCTACTGGAGGATATAACAATTCTCAATTTCTATACCCCAAATACCAGAGGACCCAAATTTATCCAAGAAACATTACTTTCCCTAAAATCAAACGTAGATGCAAAGACATTGATTGTTGGTGACTTTAACACTTTCACCACTGGATAGATCAACCTGGCAAAAACTTAACAGAAACCTCAGCTCTAAACAATTCTATATACCACATAGACTAAACAGACATCTACAGAATATTTCACCCAGCAGCATTAGAATACATGTCTTGCTCAGCAGCACATGGAACATTGTCCAAAATAGGCCACATTTTAGGACACAAAGAAAATCTGTACAGATTCAGAAATATTGAAATTATTCCCTGATTTCTAACAAATTTGAGAATAAAGAAGAAATGGAAGAAATTCTAGCAAATATTGATATACCCAAACTGAATCAAGAAGGTCTAAACAAACTAAATAGATCCATATCAAGTATTGAAATAGAAATGGCAATAAATGACCTCCCACCCAAGAAAAGCCCAGGACCAAATGGATTCACAGCTAAATTCTATAAAGCTTTAAAGGAAAACTCACTCAAATGCTCCTTAAAGTCTTCAATGAAATTGAAAGTGAAAGATCACTACCAAACTTGTTCTCTGAGGTCAGCATAATCCTCATCCCAAAACCAGATAGGGACCCATCAAAAAAAGAGAACTATAGACCCATTTCTTTGATGAACATTGATGCAAAACTTCTCACTAAAATTCTGGCCAACTGACTTCAATGTCTAATAAAAATAATTAATACACTATGACTAAACAGGATTCATTCCAGCGATGCCAAGCTGGTTCAATACATGCGAGTCAATTAATGTAATTCAACACAACAATAGAAGCAAAGACAAGAACCATATGATCAGTGCAAAAGACAAAGAAAAGGCATTTTGACAAGATATAACATCACTTTATGATAAAAACTCTGGAGAAACTAGGAATCCATGAAACATTCTTCAGAATACTAAAGACTGTATATGATAAACCTACAGCCAGCATTACACTTTTTTTTTAAATTTTATTTTATTTTATTTGTGAACATACTGTACAGAGGGGTTACAATTGCATGGGCAGGATAATACGTACATTTCTTACCAAGCATTGCAGCCTCCTCCTTTGTTTACCCTTCCCATCCCTTCCCAGCCTCCCCCCTCCCAGCATTACACTTAATGGTGAAAAAATTAAAAACATTTCCTCTAAAATCAGGAACTAGACAAGGATGTCCACTCTCCCCACTCCTCCTCAATATTGTATTGGAATTCCTAGCCAGAGCAATAAGGCAGGATAGAAAAAGGGATCCAAATAGGGAAATAAGAAGTAAAAACTCTTTGGCTTTGCAGATTACATTATCCTATATTTAAAGAACCTCACAGACTCCTCTCCCAAGTTCCTTGAGCAGATCAGAAACTATGGTAAAGTAGAAGGGTTTAAAATTAACCCATAAAATAGCTTTTCTGAATGCCAATAATAAGAACAGTGAGGTTGAAATCAAAAAGCAACTCTGATTGTAATAGCTTCAAAAAAACAAACAACAAACAACCTAGGAATAAATTTAACCAAAGAGGTGAAGGACCTCTATGATGAAAACTTTAGAAACTTAAAAAAAGAAATTAAAGCAGATTTAAGGAAGTGGGAAAAACCTCCCATGCTCCTGGATTGGGAGAATCAACATCATGAAAATGGCAATACTGCCCAAAGCTATCCACAGATTCAAAGCAATACTTATCAATATCCCAACAATATACTTTAATGAAATTGAAGAAGCAATGCAAAAGTTCATATGAAATAATAGAAGACCCCAAATAGCAAAAACAGTCCTTAGCAGGAAGAACAATGCTGGAAGAATTTCAGTAACAAACTTCAAACTCTATTATAAAGCTGTAGTTATAAAAACAGATTGGTATTGGCACAGGAACAGGCCTGAGGACTAATGGACTAGAACTGAAGACACAGACATGATCCTACAAAACTATGGCCACCTAATCTTTGATAAGGGAACCAAAATTATCAGATGGAAGAAAGACAGCCTCCTCAAAAAATGGTGCTGGAAGAACTGGCTATACACATGTAGAAAACTGAAGTTAGATCCTTATATATCACCCTGTACCAGAATCAACTCCAAATGGATCAAAGACCCTGAGGGGACACACTAGGGCTCGTTGGCACAGGAAAAACTTCCTAAAAAGAAGATTCAGAAACACAACAAATCAAAGAAAGGCTGGATGAATGGGATCACACTAAGCTGCAGAGCTTCTGCACAACAAAGAACATAGCTAGCAAGATAAATAGAAAACCCATAAATTGGCAAAAGATCTTCACTAGCTGTACAATAGACAATTGCCTTATTTCAAAAAATATACATAAAGCTCAAAAAATTAAACTCCCCAACAAAAAGCCTCAAAGAAACAACCACCCATTAATAAGTGGGCCAAAGAATTAAAACGACTTCTTTAAAGAGGGAATAAGAATAGCCAATAGACACATGAAGAAATGTTCAACATCTCTGGCCATAAAAGATATGCAAATCAAAACTGATTCCCCTCACCCCAGTTAGAATGGTCATTGTCAAGGAAACAAATAATAGTAGATGCTGGCGGGGATGTGGCCAAAGGGGAATGCTACTACACTGTTGGTGGGAATGCAAACTTGTTCACACACTCTGGAAAGCAGTATGGAGGTTCTGCAAAAGACTCCACATAGAGATCCTCTATGACCCAGCAATTCCACTCCTGGGCATTTATCCAAATGATCACAAACAAGGCCACTCTAACGCTATCAGTACAACTGTGTTCATGGCAGCATTATTTTCCATAACTAAGATATGGAACCAACCCAGATGCCCCTCAATAGATGAATGGATCAAGAAAATGTGGTATGTATACAAAATGGAATTCTATGCTTCCATTAGAAATAATGCCCCATTCATAAGGAAATGGAAAGACTTGAAAATAATCATATTAAGTGAAGTAAGCCATACCCAAAGAAACATAGGCTCCATGGGTTCCCTCATTTGTAACAATTAGTATATGTCTAGGTTATCAGCTTACCACAATAGTTCAATAGCTATGTACATATGAACTCATAAAGTTATCCAATTGAAATGGGCTCCAAGATATGAAAAAAGGTCATTTTTTGTTGTTGATCTTATTGTTGTCAATGTACTGTATCAATTCTTCCTTTATATTTCTTTTTTTCTTTTTCTCTTTGGTTTATCCCCAGTAGTCACTGTTTCTGATTCTGATACCTGCACCTGCATAATATATATATAATATAAATACATAAAATATATAATATACTTTATATATAATATATATGTTTATCTGATTTGGGAAAGAAAAGGGAATAACAAAATAGTGAAACAAGGACAAAGGGTGAACCAATGCAATAGTGATACTCACAAGATACCATATTAGAAGTGAACCTTACAACTTCATGGGAGGAGTAGGAGGGTGGAGGGAAAGTGGGAGAAAAATGAGGGAGGGGGTAACAATGTTGTACAAGAAATGTACTCATTGCCTTATGTAACTGTAACCCCTTTGTACAGTGTCTTTACAACCAAATAAAAACATAAAACATTGTTCATTGTTTTGGTCTTTATCAATGGGTAAAAAATTGATTTGAAAGAATTAAAGCACATTCACATAAAGAAGATGTTAGATGAAACTAAGAAATTAGTGATAATTGTGTTGGATGTGATTAGGTCATGTCTCATAAAGGTATGAAATTTTATGGGAGGAATGATATAATGCTTGGAAATTGCTTAAAAATGTTCTAGCACCTATTTTCTATAAAAAAAGAAAATATTGGTGACTATAGATGAAACAAGAATCAAAGCCTATTTATGACTATTGTAGTTGTGCAAAGTATACATGGGGCTCATTATACAATTTTTGGGTGACATTTCTGTAATACATGACTTGAAAGGCTTTTTTCAAACTAATTCTTATACTTTAAGAAATATTTAAAATCCAAGAAAATATCAAAATATTTTACCTCATTTAGTTGATTTCTATTCAAGCTGAGAATCCCTGCATAGCATTCTGTGACAGATAATTTATAAAGAGAATGTAACATCTTTGTTTTGGCACAAAATGAATACCTAATTGACCAGAAGCAGAACATAGCATCAGGCAAAGTGAGCAGAGCTAAGGCTGTAGGCCTTTTGTAGATTTTGCTGTTTACACTAGGGACACAAAGATAAATATTGTTTAACAACCTGTCACCGTGATGAAACAGGCTGCTTGGAGATGAAGTTCCTGTGTCTTTATGTTAATATGCTGAGAAAAGTATATGGATTATATTAGACCATAATTAAATAAATAACATGCAAACAAAATGGTTGAGGAAAAAAGTGGCAAGAAAGATTAGAAAGAGACTTGATTAAACAACAAGAACAACAATGAAAAAGTAAGATTGAGTGGGGAGCCAGTGGCTTATGCTTGTAATCCTAGCTACTTAGGAGGCTGAGCTCTGAGAATCACAGTTCAGAGACAGCCTGGGCAGGAAAGTCCATGAACTCTTATCTACAATTAACCACTAGGAAACTGGAAGTTTCCATGTGGTTCAAAGTGGTAGAGCACTAGCCTTGAGCGAAAAAGCTCAGAGACAATGCCCAGGTCCTGAGTTCAAGCCCCATGACCAACAACAACAAAAAAAAAGAAAGAGAGGAAAGAAAAGAAAAGAAAAGCAAGCAAGAAGGCTTGAGCTTGCACGAGAACTTTAACAGAATCCAAAACATCTCTGTGAGATCAAAAGCCCCTACATGGCCAGAAATGGAAGTATTGCTCAAATGGTAATACACCAGCCTTCATTAAAGAAGCCAAGCAGGAGTGTGAGATCCTGAGTTCAAATGCCAGTACTGGTGCCCATGCACGCATGCATGCACACATGCACACACACACACACCCCTAAGTCATGATTTTGTTCTTCTTCTCAAAGGAAGATGGATAGACTGACTGTTGCCATGATTTCTGGTTCTGAAGCAAAGTAATGCTAGGCAGTATTGCACATCTGCTATGAGAGGGAAATTTATGCAATAACCACTATCTCTGCTGAAAAATTCTTTGTACAGAAGTCTGCTTGCTGACTGCTGTGATATGGAAACATGTCCCACAGTGTATCTTCTAGGTCTTGTATGGTCTTTGCTCCCAAATCACACATGTTCCCTGTTATTGTACTAGCTACATTAGCTACATCTTTTCCAGGGCCCATGAATGATTGGATTATCAGACAGAACTTTGAGAAGGGAGACTACTTGCATTATATATGAGACAAAATGAAACCGTATTCTTCATATGTCATTTGTCTATCATAAGAGTCAATTTGTTGTTTAGCCAGAAAGTAAAAGTAGTCTCAAAATAGTAAACTGAGAAGTTTTTGAGGTAGCAAGCCACTTCAAAATAAACTACTCAACTGTTTGTTGATAATATCTGGGTAAGACTTAGCCTTCACATACCACATTAGTGGCCAGTTTCTGGATAATATATTCCGTAAATGAACTTTTCTAACTTACATTGAAAGAAGAATTTTATAAAGGTTTTCGCATCTTCTGCATGTGGACATCCAATTTTCTCAGCACCATTTGTTGAAGAGGCTATCTTTTACCCTGACATATTTTTTTTGCTTTTTTGTAAAAATTCAAATAGCTATAAGTGTTTGGATTCATTTCTGGGTCTTCTCATCTGTTTCATTGGTCTTTGAGTTTGTTTTTGTTCCAGTACCATGAAGTATTATGGCTTTGTATATAATTTGGAGTCCAGTATTGTGATACTTCTAGCATTGTTTTTTTTCTTTTTCTTTTATTCTTCTCAAGATTACTTTGGCTATTTGGGACCTTTTATGCTTCCATATGAATCTTAGGATTACTTTTTCTTATCTCTGTGAGGACTAACACTGAAACTTGACCACTGTTGGCAGTCTGTCCATTTTCACAATATTGATTCTACCAATCTACCATCAAGAGAAAAAAATGTTGGCAAGACATAGAGAAAAAGAAACCCTAATATACTGTTTATGAGACTGTAAACTAGTGTAACCACTATAAAGATCAGGTGGAAGTTTCTAATAAAAATATAGAACTACTCTCTATGGTCCAGCAGAGCATCTATCCAAAGGAAAGGAAATCAAGATATAATGGTGGCACCCAGTCACCCACTGTTCATAGTAGCCAAACTACTGAAATACCCCAGATGCCCTATAACCCACGAGTTACACACACACACACTATGTGCATATATGTATATATAACTAATATATATATGACTATTATTGCAGGGAGATGGATGGACTTGGAAGCATTATATTAAGCAAAGTAAGTCAGGTTCTGTAGGACAAAGGTTACATATTCTGTTTCATATGTAGATATCAGACCTAAAATACAACATACATGTTAACACATGTGCATCCCCATACATATATATGAGACCACATGTAGAAAACATGGTATTTGTAGGTGTGAGATACCATATCACGTGAAATTCATTTAAAAGGATTCAGTGTAACAGAAAGAATAATAGAAAATTGAAGCATGTCAAACAGGGGGTATAGATAGTAGTTGGAGGGGAGTGGGAGAATGGAGAGGGGGAAAGAAAGCAAATATAATACAGACATCACCAGCTTACACTATCTGAATTATGTTCGGTCTCATTAAAACAGCTTCCATATGTTGATCACTATGGCTTCTATTCAATCTAGCAGAAACAATATATCAGTCAAATCAATGAAGAGTCACAGTCTAAGGAGTACTTAATTTGTGTTATTTACATATTTTATCTCTAATCCTCAATCCAACAATGTTGGATTCTATGCATGAGGAAAATATGACTTCTAAAACGTGCATAACTTATTACAGGATACACAGTAAATTCTGGTGCTAAGAATTGGATTTGGGTCAATTCAGCAGCCACATCTGTGTGATATAACACAGAAGATAACTCCTATGTTCTATTTTCCCTCTTTCTGCCTCCAGTTCCATATTTCTGCCTAGCTATATTACTCATCCTCAAAGCAACTTATGATCCCTTGGGTTTTCTGGTATTGCGTGCAACCTCTTCAAAACAGCCCAGATACACATAAATGCCTGTCAGCATTCCTGTATTAAAATTTTTTGAAGGGATTACATCAAATTTGATAAACTTGATAGGTGCTCTAAATCCCTGCTGGCTTCATTAATGTAGTCACAGATTCCTGGTGGTTGTCTCCTAAGAAAAGAGCTTCCTATTTCATAACTTTTCAGTGTAGGATTTCCTATGTGGTAGAATTAATAAGTGAAGTGCATTTCACAGCTTTCCCACCTCAAGTGGTGTTTCTTAGTCAGCACAGTAGGCTTCCCAAATGTATTGCCACAAATAGTTGTTCCTCTTCATAGTTAAGGAAGATTTGCGGAAACAAGTACTTCCAAATTAAATTTTATTTGCAGTTTCTGCTCAGCATAAACTAACCTAACTTGATAAGTGTCTTTGAAATGTTGAGTAATAATTAAATTTAATTTTCATATGTAGAAGAGAAATGGGAAAAGCCACCCTGCATAGGCAGACATTATGCAATTGCCTTCCTGCTCTCAAAAGGGAAGGAAAATAGTTCATTCCACAGATTCACGGAGACAGAATAATATTATGTCTGCTGACAAGGCAGATTTTATTTTAACCTTGAGGATGAAAGTGGGAATGTACTTGAAGCTTTTTGTTTGAAAAGGTAGAAAGTTTGAGTCATTTATCATAGAAATGTTATTTACCCAGTATTTATGCCTGTAATCCTAGCTGTTCAGGCTGAGATCTGAGGATCATGGTTTAAAGCCAGACCAGGAAGAAAAGTCTGTGATACTCTTATCTCCAAATAACCAGGAAAGAATCAGAAGTAGAGGTTTGGCTTAAGTAGTATGGCACCAGACTTAAGTGCAAAAGCCACACAAGAACATGAGACTCTGAGTTCAAGCTTCAGTATTGGCACACAAACATTCCCCCCCCCCCAAAAAAAATGTTCTTCAAAAAATCACTGGCAGAGGAAAAAGTTATAATATCAGATGTTTCAAATCATTCTCAACTCTGAACAGTGTGGATCTTAATACATTTGTATACACTTCCATACTACCCACTGTATTAGAAGTTTATAAGCTAAATGTAGCTCATACTTGTGAAGGAAAACTTCATTCTTTATCTCTCTGGGCCTGACTTTCTTCACTAAACATACAACCAAATGTACATCCTACAAAATAAGAAGCATGAAGAAGGGCTGGGAAGGTGGCTCAGTGGTAGAGCTCTTGCCTTGCATGCATGAGGCCCCAGGTTTGATTCCTCAGCACCACATAAGCAAAAAAAAAAAGCCAGAAGTAGTGCTATGGCTCAAGTGGTAGAGCGCTAACCTTGAGCTAAAGAGCTGAGGGACATTGCCCAGGCCCAGAGTTCAGGCCCCACAACCGGACCCCCTGCCAAAAAAAAAGAAGCATGAAGAAAGGAGTGGGTAGGGGAGGGGTGGGTGAGAATATTTGAAAGGGGTGACAGTTATCTAGTTGTATTACATTTATAATTGCTTTGTTAAATGACAATTCCTTTTTGTAACTAATGATAATGAAAAAAATTAAAACACAATGTCATATTAAGAATGTAGCTTCAAACAGGAAATGAGATTATAAACTCAGGCACTGCATTCATTGGCTTTGAAAACTGATATTTCAGAAGTTCAGATTCCTTAAAATAATTAATAAGTAATAATAAAAAACATTTGTAGCACAGTGCTCAATGCATTTGAACTCATTTTAACATTTCCAGGCCAAATTAACACTTTTGATAGAGTATAAGCCATATAGAGAGAGGGTTGGAGAATCAGAAAGTCTGTCTTTGGTACATGAATAAAATTGGTTTGGAAGCAATATAAAGTTTCATTGATGGCTCATGCCTATAATTCTAGATACTCAGGAAATTTGAGAATTGGAGTTCAAAGCTAGCCCTAGTAGAAAAGTCTAACTCTGATCCGCAATTAAGCAGCAAAAAGCCCAAAGTGAATATGTGGTTCAAGTGGTAGAACATCAGCCTTGAGGGAGAAAGCTTAAGGATAGTGCCCAGGCCTTGAGTTCAAGCCCTAATACTAATACACACACGTGTGTGCATGTGGGCCATATGTACACACAATACATTAATGACTTAAAAGCTGGGCACCAGTGGCTCACGTCTGTAATGCTGGGTACTCAGGAGGCTGCGATTTGAGGACTGTGGTTCAAAGAGAGCCAGGGCAGGAAAATCTGTGAGGCTTATCTTCAATTAACCACGATAAAACCAGAAGTGGAGCTGTGGCTCAAAAGAGTAGAGTGCCATTCTTGAGCAAAAAAGCTCAGGGACAATATCCAGGTACTGAGTTCGAGCCCTACAACCAACAAAAAAAAAAAGAATAAAGGGAGTTATTGGAATAGAGTCTGGTCCATAAACAAAACAAAACTTGAGCTGCAAAACATTCAATTTGAGGAAAAGCATTTATGATGGATGGAAGGATAGCATTAGCCTATTAATTTGTCAATAAATTTATTTCTTGCATTTGCTTTTTCTTTTTTAGGAGCATAAAAGTATTGTCAAATTTACTCCCACATAAGAACTGGCTCAGTTTTAAATTTCCATTATCTTTCATAGCCATGAACAAATGTTTTAACTTTAAATACCTGGGACAACTGGATTTTGGTTAGTGTATAACTTAAGTTCAGTAGTAAAGCTCTTGCCTAGTATATGCCTTGATCTTGGATTCAATCGCTGGCACAGCAAAAACAGAAACAAAATACATAATTTATGCTCATTTACTTAAAAGGGTGTTTTTAAAGTACATTCTGAAAGGAATACATAGTAATTGTCTTATTGTCTTACCATCAGATTAATTTGGTGCTCTCATTGCAGATTGTCCTTTACATATCATTCTTCTGGTGGTTTGAATGGTGACACCTTTGGTACAGTGAGGTAAAGGGCCTGAGAACAGCTCAATGGGAAAGTGTGCCAAAGCTCCTATGTCCTACTGAGACTCATCTGTTTCTCTATACCTGGCTGTATAAATTACATTGATTTCAAAGAAACAAAGCATCCTATGTGCTTGATTTTCTCCTCAGTTCTTTTTCTTCCATGTTGGAGTTCTTTCTCTGTAAAAACAAAACATTTCTTTTGAAAAACCCTCTGCTCAGAACTGGAAATGGTGGTTTAAAAGAAAGTGTTGTAAGGTAACTTATCACAGAAGCCACATTTTAGAAGATGAAATCTTGGAGTCTTTATTACACAGTTAGCAGTGTGCAGGCAGCCTGTTGTTACAAAAGCCTGCAGCCCACGAATACACTTAACACAGCTAGAAAACAGGCCAAAGAGGAAAGAAAGAACAAAAACAATACCAACAAACCAATTCAGCTCCGATGGAGAGCTGAATTGGGATGCCATGCTGACCAGAGACAAGTCAGGAGACAGGACACAGGACAGGAACACAGAGACACACATGGAATGGTGTCTCCCCCCCACACCCCCCATGCTGTTCCATGCCTAAATAGGGTCAAGCCAGGGATGAGGTCACAGGACATTCCCAGTCAGGTTCAGCAGCCTATTAGCTAAGTTCCAGCTCTTTCTCCAGGGATCCAGGTATGCCTATCACCTGGGGGAGGGGAGATCACCCTCCCCCACCATGAAGACAAGATGCCAGATCTTAAATGGACATACTCAGGTACCAGAATAATTTTTCCATCTAGAGAAGATAGGCCTTAACCTTCCATATAAGGTATGCTTAGAGGCTACTCAGAGGCTGGTGATTCAAGTCATTTAGAGTTAATCAATGCAGAATCAGAGCATTCTCTATATGCAAAGCTCTCTTAAGGCTATGACATCTGCATTTCTCCAAAACAGAGCCCATCTGGTTCACCCCATTGAGCCAGGCATCTACTTTTCAAAGGATGGCTTTGAGCTCAAGGCATGGGCATTGAGCTAATTTTTGCTCAAGGCTAGCATTCTGCCACTTGAGCTATAGTATAGCTCCACTTCTTCCTTTCTTGGCAGATACTGGAGATAAGAGTCTTGCAGGCTTTCCTGCCTGGGCTGGCTTTAAACCATGTTTCTCATATCTTTCTGAGTAGCTATGATTACAGGCATATGATTACCTCTAGGCTTTGGAGATGGGTGGACAGCCCCCATCTCCTGCCTAGGCACCAGGATGGCTGCTTACTTCAAAAGGAGTAATTATATATAATATATACATAGCTGTATATGCAATATAATATATAGTAGGCTGAGATTCCCTCTGGTGAAATAAAATGAGGCCAGATGGCAGGAGTTGTTTATGGCTTCTGAAGTAAAATCATTAAGTCAATAAAATTTGGAGTTTTTTCTTGTTCCACCTTCTCATCAAATCTTGGTATTATGTGGTGAGAGGAGCAGAAAAAGACTGGTCAGGAACTGTGGATGCTTCCTTTCTCTGGGCAATGCATCTCTTAGGTCACTGGCCTAGAGAAAGGGAAAGAGAGAAACATGCTTCCCTGAGAGGTGTCTAGGAAGGTCCATGTCATTCTCTGAGCCAGTGGCTTTCTTGTTGACATCCTAACTTTTAATGCATTAGAAGTTAAAATCTATTTTCATACCCCTATCTTAAGTTTCCCTGAGGGCTCCTTTGAGAAGAATTTAGCTTTATTGATGAATCTGAGAGATAAATTTTCCAGTGCAATAAATCCTGAATAGATATGGTCAAAGCTGGTTTTAAAACTGCTGACCTATTATTGGTGAAAAGGGAATCATGACATTGTCCTGCAGAATTAGGACACTTAAATATGTGTACAAACCAGTCATACAAGTTTTAAAAAGACATATTTTTTTTCTTTTTATTTCTCATAGTCCTATCTCTCTCCTCCTCCCCATTTTCCCATGTGAGAGAACTCAAGAATGCTTTCACAGTCTAGGCAAGGTATTCCTCTCCTTATCTTACTGAATATGGGAAGGAAGTAACTTTCAGAACAACATGCAATAGGACTCTGTAGACAGACATATGCACATCATGAAATAAGTAGACCCAGTTGACCATCTGGTCCAAAGCTATGCCTCAGCTTACATATTTGGAAATCCATTAAGATGCTGGACTTTCATTCAGAAGCCCATCCTCCCACCTTTCAGGAAAGAACTGTACTCTTTTTTTTTTTTTTTTTTGCTAATCCTGAAGCTTGAATTCTGGGTCTCAGCCTCTTTATGCTCAAGGTTAGCATTTGTCCACTTGAGCCACAGCTCCACTTCCAGTTTTTTCTGATTAGTTTATTAGACATAAGAGTCTCATGGACTTTCCTGTCTGAACTATCCCACTGGCAAAAGGAGTCACCAACATTCAGTCAATCCAGGCTAGGAATCCTTTATTAGCCATGGCAGCTGACCTCCACGATACCAAGACAGTGAAGGCCAGCAATGAAGTCAAATAGCTCAAGGTATTTAAAGGCAAGGTCCATGGGGGGATGGGGGGGTAGGGAGAAGAACTAGCAGGTGGTTAGTGGCAGTTTTGTTTTTTTTTTTTTTGTCAGTGGTGGGGCTTGAACTCTGGGCCTGGGCACTGTCCCTGTGCTCTTCAGCTCAAGGCAAGCACCCTACCGCTTGAGCCACAGCGCCACTTCTGGTTTTCTAGTTGTTAGTTGGAGATAAGAGTCTCATGGACTTTTCTGCCCAGGCTGGCTTTGAACCATGATCCTCATATCTCAGCCTCCTCAGTAGCTAGGATTACAGGTGTGAGCCACCAGAGCCCGGCTTAGTGGCAGTTTCTTAATTGACAAAGAAGCAAGTTACAAAAGCATGACTAGCAGTTAGTGATTACAAATGGCATCAAAGTAAAGTAAGGTGGCTGAGCTCAAACAATTTCCTGCAGACATCCTGGTGCCTAGGCAGGAAATCGGGGTTGTGCACCCAGCTCCAAGGCCTGGAGATGAAATAAGCCTTCTTTTGAAGTTCAGGTACCTGGCTCAGTGGGTTGTGAGCTAGGAGGGCTCTTCTCCAGAGAAATGGAGATATCATAGCCTTAGCAAATGGTCAAAAGCATTGACTAGCTCCCCAAATGGCCTAGAGGTGAGATAAGTCATCATAACTCTCTACTTAAGCCTTTATCGTTGATATTTAACATTTAGCTCTATTCTGAATCAATACAAATGGTCAAGTTTCAGTAACTGTGAGACCAGACCCCAGTCTTGTTCTATTCTCAGGGTCTGTATCTATGTTTCTGAAGTTACCTGGTACTTGTTTGTCCCAGTTAAATTTCCTTCTGCCTTGGTCTAATTAATACCCTATCTGCTTAATTTGACCTGGTCCTAATAATTTCACATTTTATATTCTTTCTTTTGGGGGGAGGGGGGAAATCATCATACTGCCCAGGCTGGCTTCGAACCATGATCCTCAGATCTCAGCCTCTTGAGTAGCTATAACTATTGGTGTGAGACATGCTGCCTGGCTAGAACTAGACTTTTTATCTTAAGATAACAGTGTGCATGGTCCTCAATAACAACATTTTACTTCCTTCGCTATCATACCTTGCTCTCATTATTTATAGATTGACCTTGAGTTAAAATTTCTAGATCATTGTGATTTCAAGTTTAGCAATCAGAACTGCAGTCAGCAAAGTCCACATGTGTTGGGAGAAAGGTACATCGGGTTGGGATTAATAGTAATGGTTCTTATGACTCAGCATGACATATCTCCAGAATTAAGCAGTTAGCTTGCATTTAAAAAAATCCATGGCATATGTTGCATTTGGCTGGGTAACAATTTCCTCGTTTAGCTTATATTAGTCATTGTGAAGTAGTTAATTATGGTTAGGATTAGACTTATTGGGTTAGAGTTTAAATTGTAACTGGTACTCACTAACCAAGTCAATTGGACAATTAGAAACACTTCTAAGTTATAGATTACCTCACTCATAAAATTGGGGATCTTACTGGGTGCTGGTGGCTTAAGTCTGTAATCTTACCTACTGAGGAGGCTCGGATTTGAGGAATGTGGTTCAAAGTCAGGCCAGGCAGGAAAGTCTGTGAGATGCTTATCTTTATTAACCACCAAAAAAACCCACCAAAAATCCCCTAGAAGTGGATCTGTGGCTCAACTAGTAGAATGCTAACCTGAAGCAGAAAAACTCAAGGACAGTGCCCAGGTCCTGAGTTCAAGCCCAAGGATCGGCACAAAAATGGTGTAGGGTAGAGAACTAAACTGAGCAATGTATGTAAATGTATCTACAGTTCTGGCTCATGGCACTTATAAGGACATTCATATTATATGAAAGCTCTCTAAAATAGAGGAAAAGCCAACGGAATCACATGGAAAACTTAATCTCTTTAGATGTACTAATTGCCAGCTACATTTTATACAAGGTAAGAAATAGGAGTTGTCCTTGTCAAACTGTGATGTTCTCCCCATGTCATGTGCTGTGGCTTCAGGATTTAGTAAGACTTGTAGGAAGGTGGGGAGAAATTCTAGTCAGGAAGAATCATGAGAGATTTTTATTGCTTTGGATTAATCTATTAGTCTTATCCATTCTTCATACAGGATTCTGGGAAAGTCAAGAATCAAGGGAGAAAAAAGAAAAGGAAAAAAAAAACAAGAAAGAATTTGTAAAACCCTGGGACCTCTTCTTTTTTCTTTTCTTTTTTATTTCAACTTTCATTATCTTTAAACTGTGGTACAAAGAGTTTACAGTTCAACATATCAGTTGATTTGATCACTGTCCCCCCTTCCATTGTCCTTCCCTGGGGAGCCTCTTCTAACTGAGATGAGCCTCTTCTAACTGGGGACAGAATCCTCAGTGCAGGTTTCTTGTTGCTTCCTTTAGCATTACTTGTACATTATTTCTGTTGACAACACTTATTAATTTTTTTTGTCTTATAATATTTCTCTAAGTTTGAAAGAAGTTTTCACTAGGAATGATTTCTGGGTTAACGTTTACTTCTTCAACAGATGAAAGATTCCATTCCATTATCTTTGGGTTTGCATGGTTTTGGAGACATCTGCTTTGTTACTATAAATAATAATCTAAATAATTTGATATCCTTATTGTTCTGCTTTTTTTCACTTATTTCCTTTAACTGTGGTTTATTTCAAGATCAAATCTTTGACTTTTTGTTTTTAACTATTAAAATATATTTCTTGAGTGTTTTAAGTTCATTTGAATTTGTGCCTTTCAATTGATTTGTGATTTAGTTTGGGGATTTGACTCAGGGCTTTATGCTTTTTAAGCAGGTTCTCTACCATGTGAGTCATGCCTCCAGTCTATTTGTTCTGGTTATTTTTGAGGTAGGGTCTCACCTTTTGCTCAGGCTAGCCTGCAACCATGATATACTCAATCTCAGCATGCTATAACTGGGTTGCACAATGTCCACTTGTTGGTTGATACAAGTTTTCATGAATCCATGCTAGCCTTGAACTAGGATTCTACTATCATCAGTTTCTTGTGTAGCTAGGATTACAGGCAACTTGGAAAATTATGACGCAGCTCTTGAAATATTTCCCCTTCCTATTGTTCTCTCTTCTCCTGAGGCCTCAATTATGTTCAAGTTAGAAGAATTAGCATGTTCACACAGATCTTGGATGTTCTTTTCTGGTTTTGTTACTCTTTTCTCTTTGTGTTCCAATTTGGCCAATTTCTATCAATGTCTTTTTTAATCCACTAACTTTTCTTGAGGTGTGTTGGGTTGAGCTTACTAATGAATTTATCCAACATATTTTTCCTCTTAGCTTACATGTTATCATTTCCCATATTTTAAGTTATTCTCAATTTCCATTCCTTGGCCAAAATTATCTATCCTTTTTTTATTATGTAATGTATCATGGTTTGTATTCAGGACCTGGAGCATGCTAACTGGCCTTGTGCTTGCATCACTGGTATTCTACCACTTGAGATACACCTCCATGCCAGCTTGGCAATAGAGTCTCTTGGACTTTTCAGTTCAGTCTATTTTTGAACCATAATCTTTCACATTTCAATTTCCTGAGTAGCTAGGATTACAAATATGAACCATTAGCACCAAGCAATATTATCTATACTTTCATTTTGATGTTTTCACCTTGTCATCATAGTGGTTTTTGTTAGGTTTTTAAAGAAGATGCAGAGTAAGAACACAATGCATGTGGTATTTAGTTAAGGGGTAGGTTTATTCAGTAGACCAGCTGGCCCGAGGCCAGGTTGGCACTCCATGCAGTGAAACCAGGAAGGGCTTAAAGTCAGGATATGTGGGATTCCTCTCATTTTTTTTCTTTCCCCCCTTTTTTTTGCTCTGAATACCCACAGTACTGACAGCCTTTTTGCCAACAGGTCTGCTATGGACACAGCATATCAACACCATTGCTGGCCTCTGCATCCACCTCCACGCTTCTACATTTTGGGGAGTGAACTACTCTCTAAGGGTTCTCTGTCACTCAGTCTCCCTCCAGATGTGGTACCATGCTGGAGAACCTGCTAGGCCTTTAACTGAAAGGCTGGTCACCTCCTGAGCCAAGGACACTTGATTGGTTGGTTGGCCACTTCTCCCTTGGTGGTATGTCGGGTTGTCACTTCCATTCAGTAAACCCTCCTTCACTCATTAAATTTTCCCTCATACGTTTTTCTCTCTTGCATTTCTAATGGGTTGTTGTAAGTCACTCCCAAAGGAGGAAACTCCATTGGAATGCCTCCTGCGCTCCCTGGATGTCTTGTCCATTGAGGACTTCATCAACAAGGAACGCCTAATTTATTATTGCACTCAAGTTTGGCCACAGTACCAACTGGATAATTCCTCTCAATGGGACTCTTGTCTATGCCACTCTCAGATATTTAGATGATTTTTGCGCCACAATGGTAAATGGTCTGAGGTCATTCATATTCAGCCATCCATTGCTCTCTGGGACAATCCTGCCCTAAGCCAATTGTGCCCAGCTTTTCCATTCCTCCAGGCACGTGGAGAACCCATCTCTGAGAGCACAGGGCCTCCTTCAGGAGCCTGATGTGTCTGATACTCTTTTTGACTCTACCTCTTTTCCTGCTGAGCATCTGGTGACTTCCTCACCTTCTTCTTCATTCTCCTCCCCTTCCACTCCCCTTCTCCCCCCTGCAGCTCACACCCAGTCTTGCACTGGTGGTACACATCCTCCACCAGACCCCATGTGCCCTTTGTGAGAGGTCACAGGGCTTGAAGGTATAATTAGAGTGCATCCACCATTCTCAATGTTTGATATTACTCAGATTGAGAAGTGGCTGGGATCTTCTGCCCAAGATCTAATAATTATATCAAGCAGTTTAAGAACCTGGCTCAGACCTAAGACCTTACTTGGCAGGACATATACCTAATACTATCCTCCACCCTTACCGCTGAGGAAAAGGAAAGGGTGTGGACTGCAGCCCAGGCACATGCTGATGATGCCCACCACTTAGATATTAACTTTCCAGTGGGAGCAACAGCTATGCCTAGGGAAGAGCCCAGTTGATGCTCCTGGGTGGGAAAGCAGAAATAGGATGATAACTTGCTTAGTGGCTGGCCTTCAAAAGGCAGCCTATTTCCCTGTTAATTATGACAAATTAAACCACATTACTCAAAGGCCCAATGAAAACCTGGCCGAATTTCTTGAACGCCTTACAGTAGTGCTCCAGTGCTATACAAGGCTGGACCCAGAGTCAGCAGAGGCTAAGGTCGTTCTTAATATTCATTTTATTGCCCAATCAGCCCCCCCACCATATTAGGAAAAAGTTTAAAAAGGCTGAGGATGGTCCTCAAACCCCTAAATAAGATCTGGTGAGTACAGCATTCAAGGTTTTTAATAACCAAGAAGAGCAAGAGATTGCTGATAAGACTGCCCATAAGAGGGAGAACTGTGAAATCCTGGCTGTTGCCATCCAGCCTCCTCCGAGAAGAGGCACCCAACACACACCACCTGGAGCATGCTTCAAATGTGGGCAAAAGGGCCAGTGGGCAAAATTTTGCCCTTCGTTGCAACTGCCACCTGGACCCTGTCCAAGGTGTGGGCAACAGGGACACTGGGGAGTTGACTGCCCCTCCTCAAGGTAGACCAGCCCCTCCGCCACCCTATCCACCCAGGCAGGTGGAGCCAGACCCATCAGAAATTCTCTGCTTGGCTACAGGATGAGGTTGCCCAGGGCTGCTGGCTCCCAATAACCAGACCATCACAATGGCGGAGCCCAGGGTGTGTTTCTACATAGCTGGTAAGTTAATATCTTTTCTCTTGGATTCCAGAGTGACTTATTTGGTGCTATCTCAATATACAGGCAAGACTTTTCCCTCCCAGATCTCTGTGGTGGGTGTGGATGGCCTACCTACCTGTCCCCCAACTATGGGACCAGTATCATGTAAAATAGAAGACTTTCCCTTTTCACACTCCTTCCTAATCCTACCTCACTGTCTTACCCCAATCCTAGGGAGAGACTTGCTCTCTAAATTTCAAGTCTCCCTCTCATTCCATATCCTCAAACAGCCTATACCTATTCTACTTTTATCTTTAGATGAACCTCCACCTGTAACTTCCCACCTAGATCCTTTCCCTTTATCTCCAGATCTTGTCAACCCTCTTATCTGGGATACTTCCACTCCTACTATGGCTAGACACCATACTCCTGTCCTCATTAAACTTAAAGACCCTCCTCATTTCCCTAGCACTTCCCAATACCCCATTTCCCTTAGACACAGGCAAGGTTTAAAACCCATCCTTCGCCTTCTTAAACAAGGACTTCTCAGACCTACCAACTCCCCCTTTAACACCTCTATCCTGCCAGTAGTTAAACCTGTTGGGACCTATCACCTAGTCCAGGATCTGTGCATTATTAATGCTGCAGTCCTTCCCATTCATCCTGTTGTGCCTAACCCATATACCCTCCTTTCACAGATACCTCCTGGTACCACCCACTCCTCAGTGGTGGACCTCAGGAATGCATTCTTTACAATCCCCCTGCATCCTGACTTCCAAGACTTCTTTGCTTTTACTTGGATGGACCCAGACATTTCAAGGGCACAACAGCGACCTGGACAGTCCTCCCTCAAGGGTTCTGAGACATTCCCCATTTCTTTGGACAGGCTTTATCAAAGGATCTCCTAGTGTTGCTCTATGTGGGTGATATTTTGCTTTGCAGTCCTTCTTTTGAGTTGGCTCACCAACATACAGCTGATCCCCTCAACTTTGTGTTGGCAAAAGAATATAGAGTGACCCCTTCCAAGGCCCAGATAACAAAGCCAGAGGTAACATTGTTGGGTTTGTCCATAACTCCTACAGAGAGAAGAATCACTCTTGACAGAAAAGCCTGCATTGAATCTCTCTCTATCCCACAGACCAAGGAGGAAATTCTGTCTTTCCTGGGACTTGTGGGCTTCCTTCATATTTGGATACCTGGTTTTGCTACGTTGGCCAAACCTCTTTATGAGGCAACCAAGGGTTCCTTACCAGAGCCAACAGACCCCACAAAGCCCATTAATACCCCATTTAAAGTTCTGAAACAAGCGCTTCTTGGGACTCTAGCACTGGCTCTACCTAACCTCCAGGAACCCTTTATACTCTATGTCACTGAGAAGTGGGGAATTGGCCTTGGAGTCCTTGGACAAATGTCAGGCCCCTCCTTTAGACCTGTGGCCTACCTCTCAGAACAGCTAGACCCAATAGTAAAAGGCTGGCCAGCCTGCCTTCGAGCTTTGCCAGCAGCAGCCACCTTAGCACAGGAGAGCACAAAACTCACTTTTGGCCAGGCCACTACCGTTTGACCTCCCCACAGACTAAAGGACCTTTTGTCTCAGAAATCCCTGTCTTCCCTTTCACCTTCCCGCCTACAGCTGTTTCATGTTACTTTTATTCAAAACCCCAACTTTTCACTGGAAAGCTGCTTCCCTCTCAATCTAGCCACCTTGCTTCCATCCAGTTCTAACCCTCTTTCCCATTCCTGTACAGAGACCTTGAAGGAATTCACACCCCATTTTACAGTTATCTCTGAAACTCCTCTTCCTGACCCAGAAGATACCTGGTACATGGATGGCAGTTCCACATCTACCTGTTCAGGAAGTCGAGTTGTGGGCTATGCCATTGTTAATAACTGTACCATTCTTGAAAGCAGCCCTCTAACCCCTAGTCCTACCTCACAAAAGCAGAATTTATAGCTTTAACTAGGGCCTTAATTTTAGTCAAGGGTCAGAAGATTAATATTTATACAGACTCAAAATATGCCTATCATGTTCTCCATTTGCATGCAGCAATCTGAAAGGAGCATGGCTTCCTGACCACCAAAGGGACTCCCATTACTAATGCCTCACTTATTCTTAAGCTTTTAGAAGCTGCTTCCCTTCCCCAACAGGGGACACCAGATGGGATTGGATGCCATTATAGTTGGCAATTCAAAAGCAGACAGGGAGGCAAAGCTAGCAGCCCAGAGACAACTCCAGGGACAACTTCCAGCTCCCTTGCTTCTGGTATTGCCTTTAATACAACCCTCTTATACACCACAGGAGCTCAAGGAACTTACCCACCAGGAAGTCTCCCAGGAAACACAGGGATGGTGGTCCCTAGAAAGATGAGTTGTTCTTCCTGAAAAACAAACAAACAGCTTTCTTTCCTAGGTTCAGCAGGCACTGCACATTGGATATAAGCCTGTCTCCCACCTTCTTAAACCTTTAATCCATTGCCCTAGCCTAACTACTCGACTAAAGGCTATTACCCAAGCCTGCCCCACGTGTTCTCTTACTTCCTCACAGGGTGGTCTCCAACCAGCTGCATTCCCCACACACCAAGCACGGGGACACACCCCAGGGGAAGACTGGCAGATAGACTTCACTCACATGCCCAGATGTAAGCGGCTGAAATACCTTCTAACTATGGTTGATACCTTTTCAGGGTGGATTGAAGCCTATCTCTCAATGTCAGAGACTGCTGACACATTGCCTCTGTCCTTATTAAAGAAATTATTCCTAGGTTTGGCTTACCCAGGTCACTTCAATCTGACAACAGATCTGCTTTCATCTCCAAAGTGGCCCAACAGGTGGCATCCTCTCTAAATATCCAGTGGAATCTTAACATTCCTTATTACCTCAGTTTTCTGGAAAGGTTGCAAGAGCTAATGCACTCCTCAAAACACAACTTACTAACTTTCCCTAGAGCTCCAGTAATCCTGGCAGAACTTACCCCTGGTGCTCACCTGCTTACATGCCTGTCCCCGCAGCCCTACTTTCCTCAGCCCCTTTGAATTAATGTATAATGAATTAATGTCAAGACTCCACTAATATACTACTTTCCTGTCCTAATCTTTCTTAGGCACGTATTATGCCAACATGCCGATCAGTGTCTCCCTCAGTCTCATCAAGGCCCCTTTCCCACTCCCCCAATTTTGCCTGGCAATCAAGTGTTTCTAAGGACTCTTAATCCATCTGGTTTACACCCTAAGTTGACAGGCCCTCATCAGGTTCTGCTGACCACCTCCATGGCTCAAGTTCAAGGGACAGCCACAGTGGATTCATCTGTCAAGACAAATTGTTTAACTAGGGATACAGGTGGACCCATTGCAACAAGGAGATGTACAAGTCATTATGTCCAAAAATAAACTTTACAACTTTGGTGGGGGGTAGGGGGGAGGACTGGGTGGGTGGAGGGGGAAAGACTGGGTGGGTGGAGGAGGGAAGTATGGGAAGGGATGGGAAGGGGAAACAATGAAGAGGCAACAATGCTTGATAAGAAATGTACTCATTATCTTGCCCATGTAGTTGTAACTCCTCTGTATGGTATTCTCACAATAAAAATAAATAAATAAATAAAAAGGGTGGGGGAGGGAAAAACAAAAATTGTTTAAATAGGGATAATGGTGGACCCATTGCAACAATGAGATTATGTCAAAAAATGAACTTTAAAACTTTGGCATGGAGGGGGGAAGGGGAGGAGATGGGAAGGGATGGGAAGGGGAAACAAAGGAGAGGCAACAATGCTTGATAAGAAATGTACTCATTGCCTTGCTCATATAATTGTAACCCCTCTATATGGCATTTTCACAATAAAAACAAAGAATAAAAAGGGTTCCTGCTCCTGCCCCTTCTATACCAACACTGACTTCAAGGTACACCTATTTCTCCCTTGGACCTACCAACGCAAGGCTATCTTACATCCCTGAAGATCTGGGTGAGTAACACTGAGCCAGCTTCTCTCCTCTCCACACACCTCACTATCTCATCCCTCATCACCTCCAAGCCATGGACATCCAATCTTTTCTTTTAAGTAATATTTTTCCTTTCATCTTTGTCCAGCCCCCTGCTTGGGAAGACTTCTTCCAGGCTTCATCCAAGAGACTTGCCTCCTCCAGACTTCATCTAAGGGTTTGTGCCTACCAAGGGACAGCTTCTGCTCTCTGCCTTCTCTGGGAGGGGACCACATTTGGGCCTTTTACTCCTATTGTCTATACCCCTTGTCAGCAGGAAGTAGGCAGAGAGAATCTGTGCCCTATTCCATGATTATTAAAAGGCTGGAATAAAAAATGTATAATTATAAATTTCAATAGTAATGTTTACAATTAATAGTACTCAGAACCTAGGTTTCCATCACACAAAAATGGCTGGTTACGAATATCAGGCCCTCAACCATCTACTCTAGCTCACACCACTTTCATCCAGCTCATTGCAACTTCTCCACAAAAGCTCACATTTCTATGATAAACTAGCTTAATTCATAAAAATTGACATGTAATAAAATGTTTTGCAGAAGCATGCATTTGGAGATATCACTTTGTAAAAATGTTTACACAAGACTTTTTTTTCTCTCTCAGTGCTAGCACTCTATAACTTTGAGCCACAGCACCATTTCTAGCTTATTAATAGTTAATTATAGGTAAGAGTTTCCTGTCTGGGCTGACTTTGAACACAATCATGAGATCTTAGCTTCTTGAGTAGTTAGGATTACTGGAATGAGCCATCTATGCCCAGCTCTTTTCATTTTTAACTGATATATTTTTTAATTGATACACAAAAGTTGCACTTATTAATGGGGTATTAGTTAATGCTCAATGCATGCATTGCATAGTCTTTAAATCAGGTTGAAGATTTTTTATCAACTAAGCATTTCTTTGTGATGAAACCCTTTAAAATTCTTTCTTCGAGCTTTTTGAAATATACCACACATATGTACTATCTGTATCACCATACAGTATACTAGTACCCCAAAAGTTAAGTACTAGTGGTTCATGCCTGTAATCCTAGCTACTCAGGAGGCTGAGATTTGAGGAACGTGGGTCAAAGCCAGCCGAGACAGACAAACACAAGAGATTTAAAAAAATCTTTAATTAGTAAAAAGCTGGAAGTAGAGGTATGGCTCATTAGATGAGAGCAGGAGGCTCGAGTTCAGACTTCAGAACTGTAACACACACACACACACACACACACACACACACACACACACACACATACAGAGTACCTCAGAGCTTCTTGCTCTTAATCTAAATGTAACTAAGTATCCGTTGATTGACTTTCCTTCCCCATACCCCACATCACTTTCCCACCATTCTCCTCTCAACTTCTATGGAATTAAGTTTTCAAAGATGTCACAAATGCATGAGATCCTCTGGTACTTCTCTTTCTATTTTGTAGTTGTACCCAGGTTGCTACAAATGACAGGATGGCATTGTTTTCATGACAAAATAGTATTCTATTGTGTGTATCTACCATGAGTTCTTTATTCAATCATCTGTTGTTTCCATTTGTTCATTATTGTAGGTAGTACTACAAGAAACTTGAGAGGGAAGTATTTCTGACACACCAGTTTTCTTTTCACTCAGCTGTTGAATGAAATGTTTTAAACACTGTTAGGTCCTTTTGGCCAAGGATGTGATTTAAATAACAATTTTTTGTTGATTTTCTGTCTGCACATCATCTGTACATAGTTGAAAGTGAGATGTTAAGGCCCCTATATATCATGGTGCTAGGATCTTTCACTCCATTTAGTCCTATTAATGCTTGTTTTAGGTTTTTAATGCTCAAACAATGGTGCATATATATTCAGAATTACTTCCTCTTGCTGAATTGACCTGTTTGTCATTTTTTATAATGACCTTCCTTGTTTCTTTTTACTGTTTTTATTTTACTTCTATTTTATTTGATATTAGTATGATGATCCCTAGTTTCTTTTGGTTCCTGTTTACATGGAATGTCTTATTCCATGCAGACATGAGATTCTTGTGAATAATATATGATTGTGTCTTTCTTTAAAAATCTTTTGAACCACTCAATGCTTTGAATCAGAGAATTTAATCCATTTACATTCAAGGTATTTCTTGATAGAAAAAATCTTACTGTTGTCATTATGTAACTTCTTTCCTAGCTTTGTGGGTGCTTTCTCCCTCTTCCACAGTTTCTGTTGCTGGTTACATGAAGTACTCTAAAATGTGTTTGAGTCCTTACTTAGTTTTAGATAGTGTGCTAGATTTTTACATTGTGGTTACCATAAGGCTTATAAAACATTTTTAAATTATAACTCAGTATTTTGAGAGGATGGAAACAGCACAATTATGTTGAGATAAGAATAGAAACAAGTGAACAAAAGAACAAGAGAAGCTTAATGCTCGTGGCTTATACCTGTAATCCTAGCTACTCAGGAAGCTGAGATCTGAGGATCATAGTTCAAAGCAAAGCTAAGGCAGGAAAGTACTTGATGCTCTTATCTCCAATTAACCATCAGAAAATTGGAAGTGGAATTGTGGCTCAAAGTGGTAGAGCACTAGGCACTGAATTCAAGTCCAACAACAACAAAAGAAGGCAAAAAATTTTAAAAAGAACAAGAGAAAATATATTAATAAGAAAATATGCTATTAGTGGTTGGTTGATAATTTTTATTCATTTTTATTCATTGACTTCTGATCATGCTGGTGTCTGAATTTGCAAGACAATTGTGCTACCAGTTGAGTTACATATTATTTTTTTTTGGGTCCAGTCGTGGGGCCTGAACTCTGGGCCTGGGCGCTGTCCCTCAGCTCTTCAGCTCAAGGCTAGCACTCTACCACTTGAGCCACAGCGCCACTTCCGGCTTTTTTCTTTTTGCTTATGTGGTGCTGAGGAATCGAACCCAGGGCCTTGAGCATACAAGGCAAGCGCTCTACCACTGAGCCACCTTCCCAGCCCACCAATTGAGTTACATTTTTAGCCACATTTTGAATTTTTGAAATCCTATTCTACATTTTTCTATATTTTCTATTATCTGAGACACTATAATATACTTATTTTATTTTCTGCATACTAAAGATATGAGCAATTTATATATTATTTTTATAATACTAAAATATTAGAGTGCTCTGAATTTGTATAATTACTTTTACTAGTGAGATTTGTTTGTTTGTTGTTGTTTGTTGAACTCAGAGCCTTGACCTCACCTTTGGCTTTTTTTGCTTATGGGGGCACTCTACCACTTGAGCCACTCCTCCATTTCTGAAGTTAATTGGAGATAAAAATCTTGTGAATTTTCTGCCTGGGTTGTCTCTGAACTCAGATCACAGCTCTTGAATAGCTAGGATGATAAATGTGAGGTTTTTTTTAATTTCCTGTGCATTTTTATTAGTCATTCTTTCAGTTTGTATAATTTCTTTTACCATTTCTTAGGGGCCAGGTCTGATGAAGTTACATTTTCCAAGCTTTTTGATAGAGTCAGATTTTCTGGGTATAGTATGCTTGAATAAAAGGGTTTTTTTTCTTCAGTGCTATGAAAGTCTTATGCACTGCCTGAGCTGCATAGCTTCAATTGAAATTCTGCTATCAGAAGAACTGATGCATTTCCATGTGTTATTTGTGTCTTTCATATTCCTTTTTCTTTTTAAAATGCTAGTCTTGGGGCTTGTACTCAGGATGTGGGCACTATTACTGACCTTTTTTGCTCAAGGCTAGTGCTCTCACTTGAGCCACAGCTCCACTTCTGGCTTTTTGGTAGTTAATCATAGATAAGAATCTCTTGGACTTTCTTGCCTGGGATGCCCTACACTCTGATTTGGACCTATAATCCTATCTACTCAGGAGGCTGAGATATGTGGATAATTTTTTTTCTGTTGTGGTTTTCAGCCTTGAGAATTTTCTCTGTATATTTTACCTATGAGAGCTTGGGATAGACTTTGATATTTGTATCTGTATTTGTGCGTGTCCCATGTTTATAGATATATTGGCCAGGAAATTAGAGACTATAAAAACTATTCTTTAGAGACTACTCTCAGACTGAGAGTAATCTGCCCTACAAGCCTCTCTCTGGGGACAGGGTAGACCCAGAACTTTTATGCACATTTATCAGCCTGTGGTCAGATACTGAATATTTCTGTCAAGTTGTGGGCATAATCATCATGGATGGGCCAGACTTAGCACCGATGTTATACCTGTGGTCCCAAAAGTCCCCATGCAATGTCATACTCTGAGCCCACATCCCACCAAGACCAGCACACTAGCATACTAGACCAAGGCCCACACTTGTATGTATTGCTTATAGTTGAGGTAGACTTGTGGCTCAAGACCACTGCAACCAGCCTTTGGTGGTCCTAGCTGGAGTAGAAGTCGGATAGACTTGGACCATGGCTTCCCCTTGTTTGGGAGCTGCTTCAAGGCTCTGTCCACAGGCAGGCTTGCGGATGGGGACATTAAGACTTCTCCGATGTGAAATTTCACCAGCCCAGTACTAGTTTCCAAGGCAAAGTCTTGGTTTTACTACCTTGCCCTACCCCCAGTGAATGGGGGTCTTAAACTATGCTGCTCAGGTAGTATTGGTAAAGGAAGACCATCCCTCCCATCCCCACCCTGATGATAATGTGAGTCATGACTAAATCTCATAGTGCAAAATCTAGATTGTCTAGGTAGATACCGAACCCCACTTTCAGGCCAGTAGTGATACAGGCTGAAAGGTGAATTTATCCTGTTTGAATGCAGGTCTCTACCTAATGTTATGGAATTCTACAACACTATTGTGAGGCTGATGAGAGCTGAGCTGGCCAAGATTTAGTACAAATGATGGCAGTAGTCTATTAGACACCAGGGCTTGTGCTAAACTGGGCCACACTTTTGTCTCACACTCTTGAGTAGTGCATACAGATATTCCCTAGGCCACTCCAAAGCTAGGATTGATGTATTTGAAATTTGGTCTGTTTTGCTGCACAAGTCTCTCTGCCCTGTACCAGAGCTGGTCAGACCTTGTCTGGGCTCTAGCTTGTGTGTAGCTCTTCAGTTGCTACTATTTCTCCCCCTCTCCTCACTGGGGAGGCCAAACACAGGGCTTCTGGATTTCAAGTCTAAGTCCTGGACTTAATTCTCATTCCTTCCATCAAACATGCTGAGCAACTGGGTATTGGGAGAGGAATGAAACAAGCAATTTTTTTCCTGCCTGCATGTGTCTATTTTGTCATCTTAAAAACTGGGACCAAAATCCTTAGCTCTTGCACTGTAGCTTGGCATGTGAAAAGCCACTATGCCTATGGATTATCTGAGGATCTTACTCAGGCTTTCTTGCTCCACCTCTGTGTCAAAAGACTTTGGATTCCAGTACTCCAGTGGTTTACTTGATTTAATCCAGGCTGAGATCTGGAAGATCAAGATTCAGAGCCAGCCCAGGCAGAAAAGCGCGTGAGACACTGTCTCCAAAGTAACTAGCAAAAACCAGGGTTGGAATTCAGGTAGAATACTGTCAGCTGGAGCCGGGCACTGGTAGCTCACGCCTGTAATCCTAGCTACTGAGGAGGCTGAGATCTGAGGATCACCGTTCAAAGCCAGCCCAGGCAGAAAGGTCCGTGAGACTTTTATCTCTAATAAACCACTAGAGAACTGGAAGTGGCGCTGTGGCTCAAGGGGTAGAGCGCTTGCCCTGAGCTGAAGAGCGCAGGGATAGTGCCCAAGCCCAGAGTTCAAGCCCCACAACTGACAAAAAAAAAAAGTGTCAGCTTAGCAAACAAGTCAAGTGAGCATGAGGCCCTGTGTTTGAGTATTGGTACTGATAGACAATGCAAAAAAAAAAAAAATAACAGGAGAAACCCCAACCTTTGGTTAAGGGTTTCTAGCAAAACAAACTTGAATTTTATTGTCTGTAGTCCTCTCTCTTGCCTGTACCCATCCTCCCTCCTTCCATTGTCCCCTTCCTCTCACCCTCCCTCTCCTTTCCTTCTTTCCTCCCTCCTTTCCTCTCTTCTTCCTCCCTCTTCTTCCTTCCTTCTTTTTCCCCTCTTTTCCTTTCTGTTCCTCCTTTCACTATCATTTTTTTCTTTAGATATACATGCTCCATAGTAAAAAGGAAAAGTTTTCTATAGTTCTGAGAACTCTGAGTAGTGACATGTCAAATGTCATACACACATATCTGAAGGTAGTAAACTCATGTGTCACTTTTCTCTTTTCATTTCTTTATATTAGTGAACATGATCCAGTTATTTGTCTCTTACCTTGTCACTTGAAGAGAAAAGGAAACACCCTTAACTATGAAAAAAAGCCAGTGATTCTCTTATAGCTGTTTAAAGTCAAGATAACATCCATATTCATTGACTTACTGTGTATATAAGTATTGACATTTTAAAAATACTTTCTTTTCCGGTTGGAATTCAGTATACTTCATGGCCTCTGTTTGTTTAAAACTTGTATAATATCCTGAAGTGATAGAATTTTATGAATAAAAGACCATCTGGCTCCCCAGAGTGTGGGAATTTTTTTTCCAGTGTGTTTGAATGGAGCTTTATTTTCAGTAACAAGCTACACCTAAAAAAATGGATTCGTGATGAATAAAGAAATGAGGCCAATTTTCAGTTCTGTTTTATAGAAAAGCCTGTTTAAATCTCTTGTTTCTATCTCTTTATCTTTCCTCTGTTCCTAGGAAATTGGTCAGGCTTCTATTACCTGACTTCTTGGGTTGTTTGCAGAGGAGTCTAGGATGGAATAATTTTCAGTCAAGGTGCTGGTATTGATGAATATGGAGACCTCTGTGTAAGTAAAAGACGACAGTGTACCACTCTCCTTCCCCATAGGAACAGCTCAGCCACCAGCAAAAAAGCAGTAACAAAAACATAGAGATACACCTGCATCAGTTCTGGAAATGTAGAATGACTTAATCCACACTCTAACGGTATCAGCAGTTTTATATTAGTAGCATGCAGGAGTGATAAAGTTGACACAGCTTTTTTTATGAAACACAAATTGTGCTGGGGAATTAAGGGGAGGGTATTAGTAATGCTACTTTAAATTCCATAGCAAACCATGTCCAAATCTGTGATTTGCAAAACATAGAATTATTTTAAGATGTTAATTTTCACATACAACCCTAGATGACATAGTGAAATGGATATTCTATGTTTATATGGAATAAATGAGTGCTAAAGCTGTGAAAATAGACTGATAGATGAATGGTGCCTCGACATTCAAGATGCACTGCTATTACAGAAGTTATTTTCAAAATATGCACATTGATCAAATTCTGAACAAAAATTAAGTCATTGTAGTCTGTAAAATTCAATATTTATTAAAGCTTTTAGAACTATTTTCATATGAATAAATATGTGTTCTAAGACAACTATAGTCTTTGCTTGCTTTCCTTTTCTTTAACTGTTGGATGTTTCCATAATATGTAGTGACAATATTTCACTTAATAATGCTGCTACTGATATGAATGCAAAAAATATCTCTTCAAAATATTCCTTTCAATTTGTCTGCATATGCATCCAGAAGTAAGATTGCTAAAAAATATAGGCATTCTATTTTTAATTTTTTAAGGAAACTGTCATACTGTTTTCCACATTGGTTTGGAATACTGTTTTTGAATATAAAAAAAAAGTTAATGGTAAATAGAGTTTCTGCAATGAGAAGGACAGCTTTACATAATGAAATCTTTATCACATCCACACAACTTTAAATATCCCACTTTATTAAATAGGTTAGATCTTATCTACGTGGGTTTGATTATAGAAATGAATATTTTCTAAAAAAAAAAAAAAGTCTTACAGACTTTCCTGCCCAGGCTGGCTTTGAACTGGATCCACAGATCTCAGCCTCCTGAGTAGCTAGGATTACAGACGTGATCCACCAGTGCTGGGTTTCCAAGTGAAAAATTTTATATGACTATTTGGGGAGTGCCACCCTTCTATTGGAAACCTGTGCACTAAAAGAATAAGACCTATTTTGTAAATACATGTAAGTACATGTAAATACATATCTATTAAACTATTAAACAAGAAAAGGAAAACAATGCAAATATCAAGAAAGACGAGATAAGTGTAAGAAAACACTAAATTAGAATGAATCACAAAGAATATTTTCTTTTATTTCCCTGCTTATATGGTGCTGAGGAATCAAACCCAGGGCCTCATGCATGCAAGGCAAGCACTCTACCACTGAGCCACCTTCCCAGCATGTCAAAGAATAGTTTCTTAAAAGCCAAACTTCTGCTTAATATGCAGAAAACTAGAAAGTGTTGCTCTCATTCTAACAAGAAGAAAATTTGATTTTACCAGAAAACTGAGGTTTCAGGTCAATCCAGTAGTCTGAAGTCTAAAGAAGACAGATCTCTACAAGGGTTGGGGCATGAACCCTGCTTACCTTTGATAGAACATGGGAAGAAGAGATGCCAGTCACTATTCAAGAAGGCAAGAAGAATTCAGCAAAAACTCTATCAATTTTTAAAGGCCAAATGTGGGCTAGAATGGAAATACAGAGCTTTTGAGGACCACAGACAAGAGAGGATTTTGTTCCAATGAGGATGGGTAGACATCAGAGTCCTCAAAACCCCAGGTAGTGCAGTTCTGGAAAATGAATTCTGTCTGAGATTTTGGATACCCATATGGCAGAAAGCTTTTGAGGAAAGAAAAACAAACTGTCATCTTTAGGACAAAAGTAAGACTTATTGTAGTTGAGGAAAGGGCTAAGGAAACAAAACAAAAATGCAAAAATGTTGTTTTGATTATAGGTTGCAGAAAAAAATTTAAGTATAACTTTATTATTATTAAGGTGTTCAGAGATATTACCATTTCATAAGTCAGATAAAGAGTACCTTTCTTTTCTGGAGACAATGTTACCTCACCTCTTCCTTTGTTGCCCCCCCCCACCCCGTTTCTCTCTCTTGTCCTTGCCCACAAGTTACATACTTCATTTTCCACATAATGTATACTGAATAGCATGCTTGCGTTTGACTCCCCTAAGATACCCCAAAGCAAAACAAACACCACCATCGCTATCAACAAAAACAGTAATGACAAAACCTCCTTCATTTCCTGGAATTCATTTTGATAAATAGTATTTTAAATGTTCAGAGAAATTATACCTTTGAGTTCCCCCCATAAGCATATCCTCTTTTAGTCTGACTTTGTGAATTCCTAGATTCCTGTACAAGTTATCATGTCAGATTATATTTTAGATCTAGCTTCCATGTATGAAAGAAAACATGAGCCATTTGTCTCTCTGAGCTTGGCTTACCTCACTTAGTATGATTTGTTTTAGGTCCATCCATTTCCCTGCAAATGACATAATCTTATTCTTTTTAATGGCTGAGTAAAATTCCATTGTGTATAGATACATTTTATTGATCCATTTATCTATTTTAAGGAATTTGGGCTGTTTCCATAACTTGGATATTGTGAATAGTGCAGCAATGAGCATGGATGTGCAAGTGTCTTTTTTTGTGTCCTGATTTGTAATGATTTGGGTAGATGCTCAAGAGTGGTATGGCTAGGTATAGGGAATTTCTATATTTCATTCTTTGAGGAACCTTCAAACCACCTTTCAGAGCGGCTGTACTAGTTTACATTTCTACCAACAGCAGTTAGGTTGCAGAATTTTTTCCTGGGATGAACCAATATAATTGTACTACTGTTGGGGAAGGAAAATGACCCCTTACAAGACCTCCTGATAATATTAGTAATTTGGCTATAAGTGAGGAAGATATATAAGATCACTGGGGGATAAAACATATATCAAATATCAGACTCAAGGCCTCCTTATGATGAACTAAGCCACAGAAATGATAATACATTAATAATGACACTATAGGTAAATAAAAAACAAATAATAAACAGAGAGACCTTTACCTTCACTAAAGCATGTTAAAATCTGAGGATGAAGAATTATTGAGGAAAAAAACAACCCCTACCAGCATACTAACTTCCAAACTAAGGAACAGATGATACTGGAGGAATTTTAAGTTGCTGCTTCATTTGGGGGTAACTATAGCAATGAATATATAGTTCAAACAGCTCAATGCTTAGTTTACCCAACTGCTCATATTAATTATCTAGAATAAGAGCCACAAAAGGCATTTACCTTTCCAGGCATATAATATTTATTTCAGTATCTAGTATACAAAAAAATCATACATGCTGGCAGCATGTAGATTTGGGTACCTGTTTATTCTTTCTTTGATGGTCACTATATAGGATGGAAGAGAACCCCCAGGCCTAGGACAACTAGGAGATCAAAACAGTCATCACCAGCAACAACAAGAAAGCGCAGACTTTCTCAGCTCTTTGGATAGACTTGCTATTCAAGATATGCAGTACCAAAGGAGAAGATGGCCCTTGTATGAAGAATAGAGTACATTGAAACACAGATGATAAAATGTCATTTGTTCACCTGGAACACATAGTGCTGGCTTGAAAGTTGCTTTATAGAATGCAGGCTACATGGGAAAAGCCCCAGCAGGCTTCATTTCCTTCTCTACTTAAAGAGAAAAGAGGCCTTTCCTTCTTTAAAAAGTCTTTGGGCGCTGTCATATATATCTGAGAGTATGATATGACCTGTGGAGAGAAATCTAGGAAAGTCTTGGAAACAGATGCGTCCAGGTATTTGAGCTAGAAGTCTGGGACTCTTTGCTAAGCTCCCTCCCCTAATTAATTTCTCTACCAGACATTTCTTACAATTTGTATTGCTTTGGCCTTGATTATATAAACAGGTTTTGTCTTTTCCTGCCTTTGGGCAGGATATGGGGGGAAATTCTGGCTTGAGATATTAATGCTCTGGTTATGCAGCCACCTGATAACTTTCATCAGCTTCTTATTGTTTAGGTGGTCAAAGTGTCTGTAACTTGACTTTAAGGTATATTTCAGAGTTTTCTTAAGTGTAAAAGATAAACATACATGAACAGATAGGGAGTTTTAGAAAAAGATAGGAAATGTGAGTAAAATGGACATGATAGAAATAGTGAATTCCTTTAACAAGCCTGTTAACAGACTAGACTAAGAAAAGGAAAATTGGTATATTTGAAGAAAAAAAAAACCCAAAGTAGGGAAGTTTATAAAACAGCATCAAAAGTCTCCCGTGTGTAATTTTAACTTCAAAAGAAGATAAAACATGAAGCAAGGTGAAAGAAATATTCACAAGAACTAACAGCCCAAAAGATGATTAACAGATTCAACAACTCAGGAAACTTCAGACAAGATAAATATAAAACAAACAAAATGCGCACGCTATAGTTTGGAATCACTTCCCTACTCCCCAACTCCCCAAACAACAGACAAAGAGAAGGTGGGCATGGGCATCCGTGGTTTATGCCTGTAATCCTAGCTACTCAGGAGACAGATCTGAGGATCATGGTTCAAACCCAGCCTGGGCAGGAAAGTCTGTGAGACTCTTATCTCCAATAAACCACCAGAAAACCGGAAGTGGCGCTGTGGCTCAAACAGTACATCACTGGCCTTGAGCTGAAGAGCGCAGGGACAGTGCCCAAGCCCACAGTTCAAGCCCTACAACCGACAAATAAAAGATAGAGGATCTTGAAGCCTACCAAAGAAAAAAGAAATTGTCATGTTTAAGAACAAAATTAGAATTTTGGCAGATTCATTAAAAATGCTGCGAGTCAAGACACAAAGGAATGGCAGAATTGCAGTATTGGAAGGAAAAGGCAGAATTATTTAGGCAGTGAAAATATCTTAGAGGAGAACTAAAGAAATATATAGCTATCAACATATATCACTAATAAATCAGCTTTTTAAGTCAAATACTTTCAAAACATTTTTTATAATCTTAAAGTAGTTGTACAAAGGGGTTTCAATTTATCCTGTCAATGAGTAAAATGTATCTCGATCAATGTCTCCTCTTCCATTGTTCTCTTCCATCTCGCTAAGCTCATAAATTTGTAAAGTTGCCTTGGTTCATTTTTACATATATACATTGAATATTTTGACTGATTTTTATCAACCCTTCCTCTCTCCATTCATCTGTCCCTCTTCCCCTGATCTATCTCCTCCCCTTCCACCTGCTGACAACACAGGTTATAGCCTTTTGGTATTCATTTTGTTGAACTGTAATAAGTGGATCAAGAAAATTCCATTACATGATGGAATTTTATTAATTTATCAGGAAAAATAATAACATGCCATTTGTAGGGAAATGGCTAGACCTGGAAAACATATTGAATGAAATAAGTCAGTCTCAGAGAGACAAAGGACACACTTTCTCTCATATATGGAAGTTTGATCTAAATTATAAATATATAAGAAAATATATACAATGTCATATACAGATATACCCACATTAACTAAAGTATGGAATACACAGGGGAGGGTTCTTAGTCCCAAGGTGTAAATTCTATTTTTATTAGTTCCCTCATTGAACTTAGTCTGTGAGTGCTAGGCTGATGTTCTATGCTCAAACAGGAGCCATACTCCAATGTTCCATTCTAGCTAGTAATTCTACTTCCTAGCCCTAGATATTACCTTCTCCAAACTTTCCCTCCTGTGCAGCATGAGCAATGTTCACTTTTTTGTAACTCAACAAGTATATAATACAAAACAAAAAAGAAGTCTACAGATTTATATTTCCCATATGCTCTGGCTTCCTAAGATAGAATTTTGTTTGTTTTGGTCATCTAAAAAAATTTAAATGGCTAAATAAAAGCATTTGAAAAAAAGACTTGAAATCTATTTCTCATTATTTATTTTATTTTCTGTAAGAACATGCACAAGAGTTCCATTATTTATTTTTATATGTGGTATATATTTGCTTTAAAATAAATGTCTCTGGTGTTTCTGAAGCCTCTTAAAATGCTTTTGAATCTTTCATGAATGTGACTTAAATGTATTTTAATGATGTACTTCAGAAGCAAAATTTTATGTTTTTAGATTTTTTTCTTGTGTAAATATTTATTTCATTCCATACTATTCCATTCAAAATACTATATTTTTATGATATATTGAACTTGAAGGATTATGATTACTTTGTTTTATATCCAAGTTATTGGTGTATTTAACCAATACATTTCTGCCAAATTTTTACCGTGACTTCTCCATTTATGAATTAATTTGTTCATTTTTTGTTAAATTTGCTGGATTACATATTAAAGTGGATTTTTGAGAAAAGTGTTATGAGGTCCCAAGAATTGGCAATTACCTTTTATTACCCTTCACTTATCAATGACAGTCTAATCCAGAAAATAAATCTTACTGCATATTCTTTACTTCTTTTTTTTTTGTTGTTTCCTTTGTATGCTCTTCCCCAAAGGGGAAACAAACAAAAAAATCACATAGTACATTAAAAACCATCACAACGAAAAGAAATCTCTTGTGTCCAGATCTTGGGGTTCATTTCACTTAGCATTATCTTTTCTTATTTTTTAAAATGCATTTATTTTTTTCTCGAGTTCTGTTTACTTTGTCGTATCTCCTTACATATTGTATTTAACATCCACATATCAGGGAGACTTTACTTCTTATTAAAGAGAAATGTTTGGCATCGGATTCCTAGGAGGATAAACTTTGCTCAGAGTAGCCCCTCTCTCCATAATGAACTCTATCCTAGTTTGATGGCAAACCAGTTGTGACCTAACCTATGAGAACTCCTTTGTGTTATGGTATGGATCCAGGCTCATGATGGCTAGTCCTCAAATGCAACAGCAATGTTCATAGTTGGAGCCTTACATCATAAGGGCTGTGGCTTCATCAATGGGTTAATCTGTTGATGAGTTAATAATTTGATGGGCTATTGGGAGAGGATGAGCACTTAGGCAGTGGAACCTAGATGAAAAAGTGAGTCCTTGGTGGGGTGCCCTGGGGAATGTGTCTTGTCCCTGTCCCACCCCACTACTTCCCACCTTACTTGAATTGAGAAGCTTCCTTCACTGTGATGTTCTGCATTTCCTCAGGTCCAGAAACAATACAGAGAAAACTGTGAACTGAGACCTCTGAAAACAAATCCTTCTTTACTAAAGCCGATTTTCTTAGGGAATTGTCAGTGACGGGAAACAAATCTTTCATCCACACAAGTGAGTCTTAATCAATCACCTGATCAGACTAGATCTAACTTTCTTAAAAGTTATTGTCTGTTTTTCTGTTAACACCTTCAAGTCTGTAGACATACTTTTTCTTTTTATAGGTGCACAAAGGTGCAAAACCTATGAGCGTCTGAATGTATAAAATAATATTAATCAAAATGAACGCCAGGAAATGGAAAGAAGTTTTTTACTTCGTTGCTGTTTGTGTTTTCTTTTCCTTTTGTTTGTTCCTTTATGTCTTTGGGAGGGTAAAGGAAGGGTACAGAAATGGAGGAACAAAGGGTGGACAAATGTAGCAATGGTACTCAGGAGATATAATGTTGAAAATGAACTATATAACTTGTGGATGGGGACAAGAAGGAAAAACTGGGAGAGAGTGAAGGAAGAAATGACATTGTTAAGAAATATACTCTTTATCTGACATGTAACTAGCCTTTCTGTACATCACCTTTATAAAAATAAAAATGTATGAAAGAAAAATACACACAATACAGATATAGACTCACCTAAAAACATTAGGTGACAAGATTAGAAGATTAGACAAGATTAGAAAACACATTTTTAAAACCAATAAATAAAACCACAACCATTTCTCAGTATTTGTTTCATAAAATATTATTTAGGTGTGCAAGTGTGTACTTTCAGGATTGGGAAATGTCACAATTGTCTATTCAAAAACTGAAAATTATGATAAAGTAATGAAAATTAGGACTCAATATTTAAAAAGTATTAGATGTAATGTTTCATCGTAATTGTATGTATTTTCCAGAGTAAACAAGAATGAAAAAGTGATTAAAAAGGCAAACAAATATAAAGAGATAAGATATGAATTTTAAAACAGATTGCTATAAATAATACCAATATTTTCAAGTAGAAATTGTTAAAGTGACAAATTTTGAAAGCCAGATTTGGGGAAAACAAACTCAAGAGAAATAAAAATTTCTATCACAACTCAAAAGTAAAACGTATAAAGAAAAATATAAGTGGAAAGCATACATAACAGTTAAGAAAGTAGTTAGAATTATACAGATAATTTTATATAACTTCATGCTAATTAGAATAAAGATTTTAACTAGATGATTTACAGTAAAGAAAATTTATAAATAATTAATGTAAGGTATATTAAATAGGTAGGTTTCATTAGGTAGCCTGTGAAGAGAACATGCAGTATTCAGACAGGAAAAGAAGTTTATTTACCTAACTGCTGCTCCTACCATGCATGGTGGGAGAGGCATGGCTGAAAGGACTCACCCCCCCTGGGCCCAGACTTATTGTTAGTGAAATGAGTCCCTTCCTATAGCTTAGTCCACTTCTTCCCTTCTCCACAGCTTAGCATGACCCTTTCCTAGGCAACACCAGGCCCATGTAGTAAAGGGAGTAAATAATTAACTTCCAACCCTCTTTACCTTGGGATGGCACTTCTCTGGGGCAGCTACCACCATGTAAGGCAACAAGAGCCCCTTCAGGTCTGGGCAGCTACAGGACCCTTATCTACCATTTGCACAGCAGCCATAAATCCTAGTCTGACATGATAATGAAGCCTCTGGCCCACATGTCCACACCAGGGTCTCTGCTTGTCCAAGCCCCTCCTAAATCCCCTAGATTATATAGGTCACCCCAGACAATAGCTGGTGCTTCTTCTCATTCTCCCTTTAGAGAAGGAGTCTTGCAGGCCCCCTTTCCTGGCAATAAACCTTTCTTTGTTCTCTGTATCTGGATGTCTGTGTGGTTCTCAGACAAAGTCTATTAATCTTAATTTGCTATGACTTATCTAGGCCAGAGACTGGAGGAGATGTGGCCAGGTGGGGGAAAGGTGTGGCCACACTGGATCTGGGTGTGACCTCGGAGTCTAGGACCCTCCTAAGGTCAGATGGGAGGCATGTGACCAGAGGTGGCCCGGGATGTGACCTAGCAAGAGGGAAAGGTTACTGCTTCCAGGTCTGCCAGTTACCTAGGTAACAGATACTGGGTGGAAACTTGGCCAAGGGGTAGGGAGGTGTCTGCACTGGGCTTGCATGGTCCCTGGCAGAACTTACAACTAAAAATCATTCTAAGGTGATGAAAAATAGCAGTAAGTCAGAAATGAAATGGTAAATTAAATATTCTTAATACTACATGCCAAGGATATATGTTCAGAATAATTAAAAATCTAAATCTGGGAAGCAAGTGAGTAACATTAATAGAATATAATAGGAGAGAGCATTATCTTAATATGAAGGTATGGAGTTTTTCAACAGGACAATCGTTGTTTTTTAAATTAAAAGCCATTAATTGGTTACATCAAAATTAATTTTTAAGTAGTAGAAAGTAGACTTTTCAGGAGCAATAGCAGATGTCTGAAGGTAATGGAATGACATCTGCAAGTAGTAGAATCAGATAAAATACATCTATCACATAAAGTATTGAGCAAGATTGATTTTAACTAAAAAACTAAAAGAGCCAGATGCTGGTAGCTGTAATTGTACCTACTCTGGAAGCTGAGATCTGAGGATAATGGTTTGAAGCCAGACTTGGCAGGAAAGCTTATGAGGCTCTTACCACCAGTTAAGAACCAGAAAAGCAGAAGTGGAGTGGTGGCTCAAGTGATAGCCTTGAGCATGAAAGGTCAGGGACAGAACACAGACCCTGAATTCAAGCCTTAGGACACATACATACTCTAAAATATGCTGGATATTGGTGTCTCACACCTGTAATCCTAGCCAGCCAGGTGAAGGAAAAGTCCATGAAAATCTTACTTTCATTTAACCAGCAGAAAACTGGAAATGGCACTGTGGCTAAAGTGGTAGAGTGCTAACCTTGAGCAAAAGAGCTCAGGGACAGTGCCAGACCCTAAGTTCAAGTCCCATGACTGACAAGAAAAAAAATCTAAGAAAAAGTTTATGACTTCCAGTTTTGTTTTGTTTAATTTTTAACAGTACTGAGATTTTAACTAAGGACCTAATTCTTGTTATGTAAGTGATTTACCACTTGAACCACACCACCAGGAATTTTGCTTGAATTTAGAGATAGAGTCTTACAAACATTTTACCCAGGCATACCTTAAACTATAATGTTTCTCTGTTTCCCCAACAGCTGGGATTCCAAACCTGAGCTTGCATGCATGACTCATTGAGTATTTATTGAAGGAATTTTTCAGTATAATATCAAAAATAACATTCGAGAATAAGAATGTATGATTGATTCAGCAAATATAGGAAAAAAAAAACCTTTAGTAAATTGCAAACAAACTACTGTAGTAGAAACAAGCACAAACATACATGTAATAAAAAATGCACATGGAATAAACCTACCAATTGAAAGACTATTAGGTCTGATTAAAAACCACCTTTGAGAGAGAGCTTATTGTTGAGACAGATATTCTGGGGCCTCAAAATAAGGAATACTTAGGGCTAGTATTAGAATACCAATACACCTAAGCTGGTGGAAGAGAGCCATTATCTTCATCAAGAATAGGAAGAGATTCATTGCCTGAGGCTAAGCTGGAGACAAAGCACCTGACTGGCTTACTCTTTGGCCTCCAGAGTTTGCCTTCTGGCTTTGTGTGTTGTTTGTTAGGTGAGTCTGTGCAAGAAGCTTCTACATCTTGTGATACCACAGCTTTCTCCTCTGTGAAGGGAATGTAATGATGGACAAGGCTAGAGCTCCCTTATGACCCAGCAATCCCACTTTTGGGCATTTACTCGAATGACCACAAACAAGACCATACTAAAGCTACCAGTGCAATTATGTTTATTGCAGCATTATTTACCATAGTATGGAGCCAACCCAGATGCCCCTCAGTAGATGAATGGATCAAGAAAATGTAGTATATATACACAATGGAATTCTATGCCTCCATCAGAAAGAATGACATTGCCCCATTTGTTAGGAAATGGAAAGACTTGGAAAAAATTATATGAAGTGAAGTAATCCAGGCCCAAAGAAACATAGGCCCCATAGCTTCCCTTATTTGTAATAACTAGTATATGTCTGAGACAAGCAGAAACGGTCAGATAAGTTCATGCTATGCAAAATGAACTCCAAGATAAGGACTCAAATGGTTTTTCTTTCTTGCTATTGTTTCTAACATATTTATAAGATGATTTTTTTTGTTGCTTTGTATGTCCCTCCCCCATGGTATAACCCTTGTTTTCACTGTATTTGATGTTGGTATAATTTGGGGGAGAGGGAGGGAAAAAACAAATTGTTTAAATAAGGATACAGGTTGACTCATTGCAACAATGAGATGTACAAGACGTTATGTCGAAAAAGGAACTTTACAACTTTGGCAGGAAGAGTGGGATGAGGGGGGCAGGGTGGGAACTGGGAGGGCAGGGATGGTAAGGGGAAACTAAGGAGGAGGCAACAATACTTGATAAGAAATGTACTCATTACCTTGTTCATGTAATTGTAACCCCTCCGTACAGTATTTTCACAATAAAAAAACTTATCAATTAAAAAAAAAGAATGGGGTCGGCCGGGGGAAGGCGCTTGGGGCGCGGGCGCTGCGGGCGCCGTGTGCGTCTCCCCAGCTCCTCTTGTGGAGCCCTGTTTCTTTCGCTGTGGAGAGTGTGGTCAGCGGGGGCCGTAGCCTCCCGCCAGTGTGACCGGACTTCGGGAGGGAGCGCGGCCTGTGCGGGCCGCGGCCGACGGCGCGGGGCTGTGAGGTGAGCGGGGCTGTGCGGGCCGCGGCCGACGGCGCGGGGCTGTGAGACCCCCAAGTGGAGAATTACTTGACATAAGATTTAGCCACACCAGAGACACAGGGGGCCGCTCGCAGATACCAGGTACCGGTTGCAGATACCAGGTACCGGTCCGCAGAACAGCAGATCGCCAGGAACAGAGAAACCTACCAGCCGGGATTCTCCACGAGGATCCCACCCCCATCCCTAACTCTCCACGGGAGCGGAGAGGCTCCATCCCGCCAAAG
>NW_012267391.1:1357910-1425248 GCF_000151885.1 Dipodomys ordii
ACATACAGATCAAGAAATGTTTTCCTTTCTTCTGCCTATTTTAACCTTGTTGTACTAAAATAAACTCTTGCAATAATTCAAAAAGAAAAAAGAATTGAGAGCAGAGGCATGGCAACTAATTTCCTCAATTCCCCCTCTGTCAATGTGCCCTTTGCTCCCCACAGCATTCTGATGTAGATGGATCACCCAAGGCTAGCACAGAGAGAAATTGTGGTGGGTGGAGCAAGTGGGAAGCTAAGTTTTCATTTGTGTGTGTGTATGTGTGTGTTTTGTAGAGTTGATATACAGAGGGGTTATAGTTACATAAATCAGGTAATGAGTAATGAGTACAATTCTTTTGAACAAGTTTTCCTTTGCAATCAAAACTGGCTCCCAGGGCTGGGAAACAGTGAGTGGCTCAAGCCTATAATCCAAGGAACCAAGATCTGAGAAATGTGGTTGAAAGCCATCTGGGACAGAAAAGTTCAAACAACTGCATCTCCAATTAGCTAGCAAAATGCTGGACTGGAGACATCACTCAAGTAGTAGAATGTCAGTAGTGAGAAAGCTAAGCAAGAGTTTGAGGCCCTGAATTCAAACCCCAGTACCAACTGTGCCCTCCAGCGCCTCCCCCACCCCATGCCCATAAACAAAGAAAGCTTGCTTCTGCAGTTAAAAAAAAAAAAAAAAAAGAGCCCAGAAGCAGGCAACCAATCCTTTTACAAAAGGGTCCTGGGAGTTTGCCTTGATCTGAGAAGTCAGGGGATCAGGACTGGGGTCTGGTGGATATTTATCTAGTGAACCATACCTCCAGTCCAGTGGTGATAAATAGCACTTCAAACCAGTGGCTACCCTGCCCTTCCTGGTGAAATGATTGTATCTGGGAGACTATAGATGAACTTCTGAGCAATGACTTTGTCTCAAGTATATATATAAGTCCCTGTGCAGAAACAATGTAAAAAAGGCAACAGGTCTCCTCCAAATATAAGTAATTCCACAATAAAGGACTTAAAATTGGTAAATTTTCAAACAAGAACCCCCTCCCCCAAAAATGGTAACACTGATTAAAGAAATGTAAAAAAGGCAACAGGTCTCCTCCAAATATAAGTAATTCCACAATAAAGGACTTAAAATTGGTAAATTTTCAAACAAGAACCCCTCCCCCAAAAATGGTAACAATGATTAAAGAAATGAAAGGAGACATGCATAAAAGCACATGAATGAATTTAAAGAAAACACCAATCAATTATTAAATGGATTTAAAGAGAATTCAAATAAACAACTGAGTGAAATAAAAAATACAATGCAGTGGATGAGAAGGAATTCAATAAATATATAAAAATTGCTGAAAGTAAAATTGAAATCCTAGAATCTTAAAGATCAATAACCCATATAAAATGCAATTGAAAGCCTTGTCAATAGGATGGAAGAATGAAAATAGAGTATATGGGATTGAAAAAGAGTAATTGAATCCGAAAAAAAATCTAATGTTGAATTAAAACCCATTTATATAACTACTTTAAAATAATTTAAAATATTACAATTAAAAATGAAAATTGAAAAAAGTATACTAAGAAATGCAAGTGGAACACTGAACTTGTCTGAACTGAACCTATGAATCAGGAGGAGAAGAGATGCAAGTTAGAGGACTAGTAAATATATTGCATCTGTCCTAAGACAGGGCCATCCAGCTACAGGAAGCTTTTGTAATACTAAAGTGACAAGAAAAGAAACTATATACATGTACAATTGTTAAAACAGTAAATATCCAGAAAAAGATTACTAAAAGCTGTAAGAGAGAAGCAGTAAGTTACATTAAAAGGAAACCCCATTAGAACAACAGCAGGACTAGCCTGATACTGATGGCTCATGACTATAATCCTAGCTACTCAGGAGCATAGATCTGAGGATCTCAGTTCCAAGCCAACCCAGCCAGGAAAGTCTGTGAGACTCTTATCCCCAATAAACTACTCAGAAAAGGCCAGAAGTGAAGTTATGACTCAAGTGTTAGAGTGCTAGCCTTGAACACAAAGAGGTTCAGGGGCAGTGCCCAGGGCCCGGAGTTCAAGCCCTAGGACTGGCAAAGAAAAAAAAAAAAGAATAACAATAGGACTTTCACCAGGAATGATACATTCCAAAACTTGAAAAAAATTAATTGTTAAATTAATATTTCCAGCATAACTACCCTTCGTGGTTTTTCTTGTTCTTTATTAATTATGGAAGATTTTTTCTCTTTCAATTATGAAAGTTATTAGTTCTTTATTAGAAGACTAGCTGGTAAATATCTTATCTACTTTTTAGGTTGCTGTTCAGAAGCTCTTAAATTTGATACAAACTAATTTATCAATGCTTGCTCATATTTTCTGAATAACTGGAATTGTATTTTAAAAGGCATTACTTATACTTGTATCTTCAAGAGTTTTCCCTTGCTTTCCTTTAGAAGTTTCAAAACTTCCATTCTGAATTAATTTTTGCATAGAATAAGAGGCAAGCTGTGTGTTTTCATTTTCTATATGTAGCTATCCAGCTTTCTCAGCACCATTTGTTAAAGACATTATCTTTTCTTCCAAGTATGTTTTTTGGTGCCTTTGTCAAAAATCAAATGGCTATAGCTCCATAGGCTTATTTCCCCTCCCCCCGCCATTGGTCTTCATGAATTTTGTGTCAGTAGTATATGCTAATTTTGTTACTATTGCCATGTAATATAATTTGAAGTCAGGCATTGTGATACTTCCAGTATTGATCTTCTTGCTTGGAATTGCTTTGGGCACAAAGGATTGTTTGTTTTCATGTCAGTTTTACCATTTTTTTCTACTTTTTGTGAAGATCAACAGTGAGATTTTGATTGGGATTGCATTGAATCTGAACATTGTTTTTGGTATATTCATTTTCACAATATTAATTCATAAAGAAATAGGTCTTCACTCCTTTGTTGGGTTTATTCCTATGCATTCAATTTTTAAGGTTATTGTGAATGGGATTGCTTTAGAAAGGATATTTTGAAGTAAGATAATTAGTTTTGAACATTGACCATCATCATCGCAGAAGGATCTGGGCTCAGGAATTAGGTCAAGTGTTAAGAAATTGGAATAATCACAATTAAAGTTGGTAATTGCATAGAAAAAGTATAGGTAAGATTAGGAGGGCTCAGAATAGAACAATTCATGGGGGACTGCATGCAATTCCACCATAGATTTATGGTATAACTTATATTAGCATTACCTGCTGTCAGATCTTAAGGATTTTTTTAAATCTCCATATTGAACTCTTACACATAACCTTAATAGGAATAGCACTGAATGTAGTTATTATCTAAAGTTCAAGTTATTCTCTGAAATTATTGGGATATTTTTCTTACTTTGGAGTAGTAAGGTGCTATGAAAACTGGCTGACTTTTTAAAGATTCTTATGACTACATTAGGGTATTACATACTTTGAGAGCTTGATCAGTTCTTTCAAGGTGGAATGTTATTATGGTGAAGCTTTCACAGTATATGAAGAAAAGCCAAATCTCTTTAGAGTGTCTCAGATGTTAGAAGTCATTAGAGGAGCATGTAAGACCATTGGACAGAAACAAAACTCAAAACCACAGACATGAAGAACTTCTGAAGAGCAAACAGATTTCTACCCAACATTTCCGAGAAGGGAAGGGAGGTGCAGAGTTTTGAGAAAAAGAATGTGGAAATATTTGTGTATTTTTTTCTTGGCAACAGTCATCATTTCCTTTCTTCTCCCTTGCCTCCATCTTAGTCAGTTGTCTAAAGCCACTTTGCTATTTCTTTGTCACTGTGCCCCTTCAAGGTAACATGGAAAGATGCATGAGCATCAATCTCCATGACTCACTTCTTCCACTTATTTGACAGTGTTTCAATTATCTATTGCCGAAAAACAAGTCACCTTATGAAATTGCAATTTGGGCAGTGTTTGGCAGGGACAGTATGTCTCAGCTGCACTTAGCCTAAGCTGCCATAGCTCAAAGTCTTGTGGCTGCAGTCAAAGGAAGCACGATTTGTCAGCCTTAGTGCTATTGGCATTATGGGTTGGATATTTGTTGAGGCGGCCTCTGTCCTGTAGAATACTTAACAGCATCTTGGCTCTACCCATTAGATGTTCTCCCTCAGTTGTAACAACCATCTATATCTCCAGAAATTACCCAACATTGCCTTCTGGGAGGAGAATGTGATGTTGCCCATTGCTGCGAACTGATCTAAAGGCTTTACCTGTGTGGCATGTGATGCTGGCTATGGACAGGACCTTCGCAGGGACTAAGGTGTGGTCTGGAACACCTCCCCTTTGTCTCTCTAAATGATTCTCTTTGTTATAGCATGGGGACTAGCTACCAAATGGAGAGCCTCAAGGTGAAGTAGGCAGGGAAAGCCATGTTGGTTTTAGGACATAGCTCTGGAACCAAATGCCATTTTCATTTTTCAGAGAGGTGGAAATAGACTACATTTAGATAAGTGATTGACAAGGTTTTGGAGGAGCATGTGAGACCATAAATGCTGTAGTGTCCATTTTTGAAACTACACTAGCTATCGAAAATGAGAAAATGGACCTTAGTATGTAAAATAAGTGGGGAAAATAATACTTTATAGATTTGGAAAAGAATTAAATAAAATGTTCTTTATAAAGTTTCTATCACAAAATTTAACTTGATACACGATTTACATAAAAGTATTACTTACACACTTGCAAGTCTGAAGACTTGTATTATTTGTCTGGTAACTGAAAACATTTCCTCTGTACATCCTGAGGTTTTACCAGAGAGTTTGATAAAGAGCTAGGAAATTGCTTTGGAAAGTGGTTTTAGGGCTAGAACATAATAGATGTGGCTTGGTAGCAGTGAAGATACTGCAAATGGGTCTTTCAACTCAGAAAACTAATATGTATACATAGTGTGGAGGAAGAAAAGGAGGAGAGATACTGTACAGTTGACCCAAATGTGGCTTGAGAGCTTGCTCTCAGAGATTTTTAAAATGCAAACTATCAGACTTTGTGTTTAACGCTTGCTCTTATGTATGCTAGATGAATAGACAGAATTTTTACAAATTTTATTTTGTTTTATTTTAGAGGTGATATACAGAGGGGTTACAGTTACGTAAGGTAATATTCTTATTGAACAGTGTTACCCCTCCCTCATTTTTCTCCCACTTTCCCTCTTCCTGACTCCCCACCCACAGTTGTTAAGTCTATTTCCAACGTAGTGAATAGACAGAATTTTTAAAGGTATTTTCATCAGCCAATTATTTCTGATATCAAGGGATTTCTGATAAAAGTGTCATTACATAGTGCTCTATATTACTATCAAGAAAGCCTAATTCCTACCAGTCACTGAGGCACTTGCCTGTCATCCCAGCTATTTGGGAAGAAGACATTAGTGCGTAGAACAGTTCAAGGTGGGAATCAGGCAAAAAGTTAGTGAGACCCTTATCTCAACAACAGGCTGAGCATAATGGCATAAGTCTGTGATCCCAATTACTGCAATGCTAAGGTACTAGGCTCATGGAGGAAGATCGAAGTTCTGGGCAGACCCAAACAAAACAAAATCAGAAGACCTATTAACGCCTACCAGAAAAAATAAAGCCAAAAGGGCTGAGAATGGCAGAATGCCTGCCAAGTATGAAATTCTGTGTTCAAATCCCACTTCTGTCAGAACAAAAACAATAAGCCTACTTTCTAGGACTTCTTATGTAGTGTCTAACCTCAATTGTTTCCTAATTAGAAATCTGAGAATAAACTAATGAAAAAATTTAAGAATTCTTATATTATTTTAAAGCAGGGGAAAATAAATTTTAGGTGAATATGTTTCTCTTGAAGTGCATCAATATATCATAATTAAGCTCACAGAGTTCAAGACATACCTTATTGAAGAAACAAAAGCATAGCTTTTCTGCGGCTACTCAATCTTTATCACATTTTTCTTCCACCAAAGGCAGTTCTGGCTAAGCAAATTCATTGCCTTCTGGGGGAAAATGTACTATAACATTGCCCTTATCTGGAGAACGCTTTCTAGAATAGCAAGTAGGTATGGACAATTGAGTCTATGTGTTGGCACATCAGAATAAAAACAAACTATGTTCTTGCCACTAAGCTTCAGCTTATTGTACAGAATGAAACTCTGCTATACAAGATGTTAGAAACACTGTTCATCAAGTTTACAAAACTATAAAGGGGATAGCTGTCAAAATAAAACAATGCCCTGACTATTTAGAGAGATTTCTTGACAATAGGAGACCTTAACAAGAGGAATGAAAAGCAAAAAGATTTGTTTCAACAGGATTCTTCATTTTATTAGGATTCTTAACCTCCCCAAAACTAATTTCATCCCAAGGTTCTAACCTGTAAATTCATTCAGAATAAAGAAAATGAAAACCTCTATTGTCAAAATAGACACATGCTCAACATAATCAATAGAAAATGTGTCAACAATGTGAAAGTCTAATATTGGGATATTGGGGGATGAAGTGGCACATTACTACGATGAGACATGCTGCATTATTACTACAGTACTGGTTATTCAAAGCAGGAAAGTGATTGGGTAAAATACTGATTGGCTCTGGAGGATCTAAAATGATATGTATTTCGTGGCTGGGAAGGTGGCTCAGTGGTAGAGTGCTTGCTTGCATGTATATATGAGGCACTAGGTTTGATTCCTCAGCACCTCATAAGCAGAAAAACCCAGAAGTGGTGTTGTGGTTCAAATGGTAGAGTGCTAGCCTTGAGCTGAAGAGCTGACGGACAGCATCCAGGCCCAGAGTTCAGGCCCCACAACCAACAACAAAAGATATGTAGGTCAATTCTTTGTTTCAGTATTTTATTACTAACATTACTGTACAATCATATTACAAAACCACAACTACATGCATATGTCATGTTTAAAATGTTTTCTCAAAAATTTAATCTGTCCTTTTTTTGACTTTCTGTCTTTTCATAAAATTGCTGTTAATGCCATTATATTTTCCTTTTCTCATTTGATATATATTTTCTTTTTTAAAAATTTTAATTTTATTGTCAAGATGATGTACAGGGGTTACAGTTACAGAAATAAGGTTGAGTACATTTATTGTCAAACCTGTCACCCCTCCCTTATTTTTTCTCCCACTTTCCCTCCCCTTCAATCCCCCCTCCCAAGTTGTATAGTTAATTTGCAACATTTTATCTTGTGATAAAATGTTGCATTGGTTTGCCTGTTGTTCTTTGTCTCAACATTTTGTTGTTCCCCTTCCCTTCCCTAATTCAGATAAACATTTATACAATACCAAGAGTAACAAAATCAAATACAGTGACAATAGGGGATAAACCATAGGAAAAAAACAAAAGGAAAAAGAAATCACATAGTATATGAAAAAAAACCTCTTTTTTCCATGTCTTAGAGTTTATTTCACTTAGCATCACCTTATATGGTCATATGTACATAGCTATTGAGCTATTCTGCTCATTTGCTAGGACTATCCTAGACATATACTAATTATTACAAATGAGGGAAACCATAGGATCTTTGTGTCTTTGTGTTTGGTTTACTTCACTTAGTATGATTTTTCCAGGTCTTTCCATTTCCTTACAAATGGGGTGGTGCCATTCTTTCTGATGGAAGCATAAAAATCCATTGAGTATTTATATCACATTTTCTTGATCCATTCATCTAATGAGGGGAATTGGGGTTGGTTCCATATCTTAGCTATGGTGATTGATGCTGCAATCAGCATAGTTGGGCTGGTAGCTTTAGTATGGCCTTGTTTGTGAGCATTTGGGTAAATGACCAAAAGTGGGATTGTTGGTTATAGGGGAGCTCTATGTGGAGTCTTTTGAGGAACCTCCATATTGCTTTCCAAAGTGGTTGAACAACTTTACATTCCCACCAACAGTGCAGTAGGGTTCCCTTTTGGCCACATCCCCTCCACCATCTGTTGTTATTAGATTTCTTGATTCTAGCCATTCTGACTGGGGAGAAGTGGAATCTCAATGCTGTTTTTACTTGCATTGTTTTTTTCTGCATCTATTGAGATGATCATGTGCTTCTTGTCCTAGCCTCTATTGATGTGACAAATTATATTGATTGCATATATTAAACCATCTTTGCATCCCTGGAATGAATCCTGTTTGAACATAGTGTATAATTTTTATGATGAGTTGTTGAAGTTGATTGGCCAGAATTTCATTCAGAAGTTTTGTACTGATGTTCATCAATGAAATAGGTCTGTAGTTCTCTTTCTTTAAGAAGTCCCTGTCTGGTTTTGGGATGAGGATTATGCTGGCTTTGTAGAATGAGTTTGGTAGAGAACTTTCACCTTCAATTTCATTGAAGAGTTTGAGGAATATTGGTGTAAGTTCTGCTTTGAAAGCCTTATAGAATTCAGTTATGAATCCATTTGGCCTTGGGCTTTTCTCAGATGGGAGATCTCTTATTGCCATTTCTATTTCATTACTCAACATTAGTGTATTTAGTTGGTTTAAATCTTCTTGGTTTAGTTTGGGCATATCAAAATATGGTAAAAATTCTTCCATTTCTTCCAGATTCTCAAATTTATTAGTATAAAGGTTTGAGAAGTATTCCCTTATAAAGTTCTGAATCAAGGTTGTTTCTGTTGTGATGTTTCCATTCGCATCTCTGATTTTGGGTATGTTCTCTTTTTTTAATAAGATTTGCTAAGGGTCTGTCAATTTTGTTAATTTATTGAAGAGCCAACTCTTTTGTTGATTCTTTCTATGTTTTTATGGACGCTAATTCATTTAATTCTAATTTAATTATTTTTTCCATTTACTGGATTGGGGGGTAGCTTGTTGCTCATTTTCAAGGAGCTTAAGGCACATCATTAAATTGTTGGTATGAGATTTCTCCAATTTGTTGATGTAGGCATTCAGAGCTATAAATTTTTGTCTGAGTAATATCTTTGCTGTGTCCCAGAGAAGCTGGTGTTTGGTGTGCTCATTTTTGTTAAATACCATAAACATTTGAATTTCCATTCTGATCTCTTCAATGACCTACTGGTGATTCAATAATGTGTTATTCAGTCTCCATGAGTTACAGGATTTTCTATAGTGGCTTTTGGTATTGAGCTCTAATTTTATTCCAGGTAGTCTGAGAGAATGTAGGGAATAATTTTAATAATTCTGAATTTGCCCAGATTTGCTTTGTGAAAGTCTGGCATAAAATCTGTCAAGCAAATAGTCTCCATTAGCAGGCTGTAGTGGCAATTGTAATGTCAAATAAAATAGACTTCAAATTAAAAATTAGTGTAAAGGGGAAAAGAAGGTTATTACATACTAATAAAGGCACCTTTCCTACAGGAGGATCTTACCATCATAAATATCTATCTACATCAAATGTTGGAGCACCCAACTTCATCAAACAGTACGTACAGTAAAAGCACACATATATCCAAACACATTGATCATTGATGACTTTAACACACCACTGTTGCCTCTGTATAGATCTGTTGAGAGCCCACAGTAAAGCTCAAAGGTCATCTTGACCCCTGTGCTCACTTGAAGGCACATACAAGAAGCTGGCTTACTAGAATAACACCAGGTGTCGGGGATTGCTTTTTATGTCTGCAGAGTTTGTTTTACTTTCTACCAGTTGACCTTGTCTTGTTTTTACTGCACTCTGTTTTTATTGAAATTTTCCTTTTTTTAATTATTGTAACCTTATGTTACCTCTTGACTTCTAATAGTATGTATTAGGGAAAGTTAAAAATAAATGGTGCTGCAGTCTTGAGCTGCAGACTTTCCAACCCCATCCTTTTCCTTGTGTCTTTTTTTCCTCATCCTCACCCCCTAATTCAGGATTCCCTTTCATTGCCGGCAGGCTCCAGCATAGATCAACACAGCAAAAACTCAACAGAAATCTCAGAACTAAACAACTGAATAAACCAAACTAGACTTAACTGACATCTCTACAGAATATTCCACCCAGCAACAGCAGAATATATGTTCTTCTCAGCAACACATGGATTCTTCTCCAAATAGATCACATTATATGTATATAAACTCATGTGTCATTTTTTTTTTGCTAGTAACAGAACTTGAACTCTGGACACTGTCCTTGAGCTCTTCAGTTCAAGGCTAGAGCTCTACCACTTGAGCCACAGCACCACTTCCAATTTTCTGGTGGTTTATTGGAGATAAGAGTCTCATGGACTTTCCTGCCTGGGCTGGCTTTAAACTGCAATCCTCAGATCTCAGCCTCCTGCGTGACTAGAATTTTAGGTATGGGCCACTGGTGCTCAGCTCATGTCTCACTTTTTCATAACAAAATTGTTAAGTATATTGTAGAAATATTTATTATTTATTGATATACATTATAAATATTTCCTTACTTTCCACTATTGTTAATATTGTTTCATATTTTTAAATATTGTTGAAGTCCTCAGTGTGAATATGATGTAATTTATTTAAACATTTTCTAACAGCTTCTATTTTTTAACTCTGCAAAGAATTAGTGACCATCATTGTACACATATCTTTGCTTACTTTAGTGTATATTTCTGCAGAATGTTACTTAAACTATATTCTTTTTTGTGCAAGTACTGAGGTTTGAACACAGGGCCTCCCACTCTTGCTTAACTTTTTCTGCTCAAGGCTGACGTTCTACCATTGGAGCCATATCTCCAAATCTGGCTTTTTGTCAGTTAATGAGAAAAAAGTGTTTCATGGATTTATATGCTTGGGCTGTCTTTAAACTGTGATCCTCACATCTCAGCCTCCCAAGCAGGTAGGATTACAAGCATAAGCCACCAGGGACTGGCTCTAAAATAGAATTTTAATGGAATGCTCCTAACATTTCTCCATTATATAACCCCAAGAAATGTAGTATAGTATTTCCCTAACCAACAAAAGCATCATATTTAGTCTTTTGAATTTTTGCCGAGAAATGATGTTGTTTTAATTTTCATTTTTCCAATTACCATTAAGCATACCACGCTCATTGGCCACTTATAATTCTTTTATAAATTGTTCATTTGTGTCTTCTATTGGCACGATCATTTCAATGAAGAGAAACAAAAAGTGAAGAACTCTTGAAGTTATTAATATTATTTACATTGAAAACTATAGAATACATCTATGTTAAGTAATAGGCTTTGAGATGATTTTTTTCTTCAAATTTGAAATATTTATGAGGCTACTTTAAAGGATTATTTTATTTTATGATAGAGACACAAGCTCCCTTCTGCTGTTGTTCAGTTTCTTCTGTTTTCTGACAAGCCTCTTGGGGGACAGATTACTAAAAAAAAGCCATAGAAAGCTGGAATGGTTTATTTATTGTGATAAGGCTACAAGGCTTTTCTAAGCCTGAAAGAGCACTTATAAGGAATGGTTATGAACCTTCTGCTACTGTACAGCCCAGATTTGGCATGTATCCCCACAAAATTTGGCATTCGTATGCTTAGCCTATCCATGGTTTCAGTTGGTGAAATTGCACAAGTAAATCACATAAGAATCTGCTGGAAGAGTCAAAGTCAATTTTAAAAAGGCAGTGTTTTATGGTAGAAATGATTCACTGTGTCATAGAATAGTCCCCTGTCCCCTGTCTATACTTTAAAAACATCTCTGAGAACTGTAGCTGTTTTGTGCTTCTGAATAAATTCTGATATTGGAGACAATTGAGTCCATGCTGGGATATTCAGGACATTGACTTTTGTTGGTCTTTTCATTGTTGACCTGCTCAAACCTGAGGCCTGAAGGAAGTTCTGAGCATGTCTGAGGTATATGGCATAGATTGGAAGGGGAGAGGACTGAAGCTTAGTTACCAGGCTGTGACAATAATCTGGACATTAGTTGAAAATCAAACTTAAAAGTGGAACAAAGTGAGAAATATCCAAGATTGAAGGATTCTGGAGCTAGACTTTTGGAGTTAGATAAATTTGAATTCAGATCTTTGTCTCTTTCCAGTTGTGAGAATTTGGCAAGTAATATCTCTTTTAAAGTCTCATTTTCCTTCAACTTAAAATTGGGATAATGATTCACTTGGTCTGTGAGATATTTGAAGGAGTTAAATGGGATAAAATAAAACAATTATGCAGCATGTGGTATATATTGCTCAACAAATAGGTACTTTTACTTTGGAAAGTTTGATAAAGCTAGATTAGTCGGCTGAAATTTATAAAGTTTAACAGGGAGCAGTCATGCAGTGGGGTTTGAGTATTTTACCATAGAGGACCATAGAGTTCATTCAGAAGGAAGTCTTGTACTTATCCTTTGCTCCGTGCTTATTCCTCGCTCCCTGCTCTTTCTGAATTCTTAAAAGCTTCAGAACCAGGAATGGCTGACCTAAAAGCCTCAGAACCAGGAATGGCTGACCTGAGGATGTTCCTCTCATATATTTAGTTTATACTCACTTAATAGTCTAATGTTATATTTGCTTCAGATCTTACAATGAGGATAAAGTGGTCTTGTGGTAGGGACAGGGAGACAGGAAAGTTCCAACTGAAGATGGTGTGAGAGAAACAAGAAAGGAAGGAAGGAAGGCAGATGAAGGGAAGGAAAGGAGAGCAAGAAGGGACAGAAGGTGGGAGGGAGGGCGTGATCACTTCTGACAATGAAGAAAGAAGATCAAAGATGCAGTCATTTTCTAGCCTGAAACAGAGCAATAGGGAATAGCATTCATATAATAAGAGTCTTAGCCAACACACACAGCTACCATACTATCATTTTCAGCACTTTCTCTCCTCATTTAATGAGGTATATTTTTCTTTGGAAAGATTCCCATCAGTTCTTTTCATCACTTATTTATAATGTGTTTACCTAAAATGGCTCCTGTAGCATTTGAGATAGTTATTAGTGGCAGCCAATGACTTTTACTAATTGACTCTAACACAAACTATTTCAAAAAGAACATGCATATTTTTAATCACAAACTAAGTTTGCAGAAAAGTTTTCTGAGAACAAGGTTTCTCCAAATGACTCAGATTTCTGATATAGCAAGTTATGTGGTATATCTATTGATAAAAATAACCCAGAGGAGTTGACATTGCAGAATATCTTACCTCACTGCAACTGAAGTTAACTAGTTCATTTCAATTTTATAAATAACATCTCAAATTAAATTTCTTTCTGATGGACAGTTCTGTATAAATCTATAGGTACAGTATGGTGTTTTGATTCATAAATATATTATGTCATGATCAACTTGGGGGTAATTAGCACACCCATGATTATACATTTTTTCATTTCTATTTTGAGCACATTCAAGATCCTCACTTCTACTTTCTGTTTTCTAACTATATCTTCTAACTCTGACTGTGAACCTTGTATCTGGGATTGTTATGAATCCTGAGTCTCAGAGTAACCTGACTACAGCTTCTTGAAGACACAGGTGGCATTATCTCTGAATGTCAATTTTATTCAACCCTTATGGATGAAAACATTTGATATTAAATAAAGGTAGATAATCTGGTGTCACATGCTCATCAGTGTGGAGCACAGAAAATGTCATCACAAAGCAGATTCTGGAGTCTTACCATTCTGAGACTCTACCTGTCAACTTTATTAGAATATCCAGGGGCATCCAGTAGCTCTAATAATATACCTGTGTCTTAAGAGGGATCAACACAAATCTAGTTAGTCATCTCTGTTGTTCCCTTTCACAAGTTGACCCAGGATTCATGTGTTCTACCCAAAGAATGGAGATGAAACAAACATGACCATATAGTTTGAATATTAAAGAATCTGGCCATTTTAAAAATCTACTATTTGCCCAGGCTTAGTACATGTGCCTAGTGTGGATACTCTGAGCCGTAAGTGTCTGCTGCTTGACATTCTATAGACTTCCTTCACTTTCTAGAAGATCTCCTTTCTTCTGCATTGAGAAGGAATATGCTATTCTCTTCTGTGCTGATTCTACAGGGAATTCCATGTTTTTTCCTGTGATCAGGGCCATTTACCTTAGATAAAATAGGCCTGTGATCATGTGAATGCAGTCTGGAAATGAGATCTTCCTGGGGAGAGATAAAGGTTTGTTTCCTTCCACAACTAAAGTTAATGTACAAGCAATACACATAGTATGTATTACAGATTTATAGTATAAATATAAATACAGATACATTTTACAAATAGGTACAATTTTTGGCTTTCAACTCAATTGTTTCTGTTCTGTATCCTTTTTGTGAGTCTTTCAAGAAGAGTTCTACTCTGTCCCTACTCCATCCCAAGAAACTAATGTTTTCTCCAACTGCCAAAGAATAAAAGAAATATAATTATTCTAATAGCACAATTAGTCTGAACACTGTCACCACTTGTTGTTTTGAGATACTAATCTCAGAAGTGTTTCTATAGGGCCAGTGTCATTTTTCCACAGTGTCATTCTTGTTGGTTCAATGGACTTCTTCATGTCCACTAAGGCTATTGCTACTTTAGTTTATGCTTCTAAGATCAGCCATTGCTTCCTCAAACATGGCTTTATGCCTCAGAGCTGAATCTGAATAAATAGGCCAGCCTTAGTAAAATATAATGCTGAAGACAATTTTTCTCACAAATGGCAAGGCCTAATCTGCCTTCACGCTAGAATGTTTCTTGCTGGTTCTGTCCAGTAGTTACCATGAAAACTTAAAAAGGATTACTTTAGACATGTGTGACCAAAGAGACAAGGAGGAGCCCTGGGACAGACCTCAGTGAGCACCCTAGCTTTTTTCTTCCTCTGTTTTTAATAGGTAAGAGAATATGTCACACGAGGCAGTTTTAGTTTACAAATCAAGGAGCACATTCCAAAGGTAGATAACAGGACATCAGGATGTAGTAGAAATTGGGCACACAAAAGATAAGACATTCATCCTGTTTTTGGACAAGATCACTGTAATGTCAAGCTCTCAGAATCCCATGTCTTTCCTCAAACGCTGGCTAGAGCAAGCACAAGCCAGCAGCTTTCCACTGCACTGAGGCTTTCTCCACATACCATGTCCAACCAGTGTTTCTGCACCCAGCCATATTCCCATTGGGCTCTAGAGTCCCAACAGTTTCCCAGCTAGAAAACCTTTTCTGAGGATACTCACACCTAAGAAATAGTTTTTAAAACATGTTTTTGAGTATCAAAAACAGAAAGGGCTCATAGATTCTCTTTGGGAAAGCTTTAATTCCTTTTCAAACTGGCTTGCTCTCCCAACAGTGATTTGAATATCAATTATAGTGACAGGGAAATTTTATTATATATCCATTACAATGATTCTCAGGAGAAATGTCTTATTTTCCATTAGGTGTGCCTGTCTAAGTATAGCTTTGACTGTTGAGCAACATTGGTCCCTAAATCAAAAAGAAAACAAAGTTTTATTTTATTCAATACCTGTTCTGGCAACAAACAGATAAGCCAAACAAAACTTTAAGCTGTATTGGTGGTACATGTCTGTAATCTCAGCTGATCAAGAGGCTGAGGCAAGAGGATCTGAGTTCCAGCTTTATTTATTAATAAAAACAAAAAGGCAAGTGAGACAGTGCTTGATTAGCATGCACATAATGCTGAATTCAATCCTTAATAAAATCCTCAATAAAACCAGCAAGAACAAAAATAACAAGAGAACCAGCTCTGCACCTAATCTACCATTGTTCAAATATTCTGGTGCTAGATGGTAAAGATGTTCTTTATCAGGAAAAGGCATTCCACATTTAAACTGAGTTTTTCAATCTATTTTATTCTTGGTTACCTGACTACATGTAGATGAGTTATAATGAAAATTCACTATTTTCAATACAAATAGTCATAGCTTATAGTTTTAGGTGAGCAGTTATGGATCCAGCCTCTATTCATGGCGTTCAGGTCAGAAGGAAGTACCATAGGGCTGCAAGCGTAAAGATATTTCTACATTTTGGGTATTAGATCTCAAGAAATATTTTTACCTCTGTGTTTTGAATTTTTGTGCAAATAAAGTCATCTTTACACTTTGTCAGTGGGCCATTTACTCCTGTGTAAGTATACTACCAACATATATTATAGGAAATCAAACTGAAGTAATTTCAACAGATTAGAATTCGGTATATTCCTTATAAAGGCAGATACTTGAAAGAGGTGAGTGAGGTGAAGAGGAAAAGGGTAGATGAATGAAGAGGGGAGAATATAGTCAAGAATTCAATGCATATTCTACAAAATTAAGTGAAAGAAGATTTGGGTTGGGAGGAAGGGGTGAAAATGTTGAAAGGGGTGACACTGATTAGCATACATTGCATTCAAAATTACTCTGTTCAATGCAACTCCTTTGTATGACTACTTAAAGACAATAAAAATAATGAGCCAATCTGTGAAACATCAATATAAAAGTTTATCACTTGCTGGATTACATATGGTTTTAGTGTTTTCTTTGTCATATCATCAATGATACTATTAAAATTAAAAGTATACTAAAAATAACTCAGTATAGTCACATGTCAGTTTTTTCAAAATGTATAATGAAGCATTATAGTTATGATACTGCATAAGTCTCAATAATTTTAAAAGTAGCTATGCTGAATGATTAAAAGCTAAAACTTTACTAGGAAAGTTTTACTTTGAGTATGAGAATGAAAATACAAAATGGCAAGGAGAGCAGATTTGGAAAAGCATGACTTGCCCCCTATACCAAGTCTTCATCTCTAGAATCCATTTGGGATCTGACACACATGAGTGGTTTGCGGATCAAATCCTACTGATTGGCATTATTTTCTATAAGGGAACAGTTATGCACCAACCCCTTAATTCATAGCACTTTGTGTAGAGTATTGCAAATATCTTGAAATTGTCATGGCATAATTCACAGATACCAATAAATTAAAAAAATGAAAACATTCTAAAAATTGCGAAATTAAAAATAGATTTACTACATTTCTTGAAAATGAGACTTAGTTACAATCATGTAGTATGTAAGTCCCATCAGGACCAGTACATGATGCCAGGAGATGCTAACCACATGAGTTCTGAGTAACTAAAGGTTCCTATAGTTACATATACTCTGGACTTTGATAGATCATCTAGCTTACACCATTCTTTTTTGTTTCCTAGGCAACCAAATTGAGTTCTGTATAACATAAATCACAAATAACTATTGATTCCTATTTATCTATGGAAATCATCAGCATATATACATTGGGTTAATTCAGAAGAGCAAAAAGGCCTTTACCAATGGGAGTCAGCTAGTGATTCCCAACAAGAATGCTTCAGGTTTGATCAAATAGGAAACTGGCAAGACATTTAGCAATTATTCTAACCAGGAAGACTCAAAGATAAGTCCAGAACATGAGCAGAGAAGAGGTACAAAGTGTATTTAACAAAAGGCAGTTGAATGGCCACAATTGTCTAGCAGCAGAGATTATTCAGACACAGAAATCTAGCTAAATCTGGCCCAAATCACTCCAGGATGTTTGTCTCTAAGAAAGGGAACTAGTGACAGGAATGGCTTGCCTTGACAGCTCCACTCTTTAAAAAGTTGGGATTTAGTTGCTGGTATTTCTGTGTGGTTGCTGCTTCCATCATAGCTGTGCAGCTTCTGCTGCTCACTGCTCATATCATGTATGAACAACCATTGCTGTCAGAACTAGATATTAACACCAAAGGTGGGGTACCAAGTTGCTGCCACAAGTCTTTCTGCAAACCTCCTGGTCAGAGGACAAATGCATAAGGCCTTTTACCTCTGTGCCTGAGGAAACTCTCATGGTCAGATAGGAGTCACTACCCTCCTTGTAGGAATTACGATCCAGTGACCTGTTTGAACTGCTAGTGCCCCCATTTTTGTAACCTCCAGAGACAGTGAGCTTCTGTCTCTAGCATAGTATTTACTTGTGATCAAAATCACTAATTATGACCAAAGTAGCTACAGGGAGATTACATTGTAGTGTCTACAAAGGAGCGAAACCAACAATGGCATAACAAAATGATTTCTCAAAACCAATGTTTTATGAGGCAACTCTTATTAAGCAAATTCATAAAATTGATCAAAGACCACCAAATATACAAATCTCAAACTGAAATGCAAGAAATATGAAAAATAAGGTATCACAACATCTCCCTAAAATCATTACTCTCTAGCAACAGATTGCAAAGACAGTGAAGCATTTTAATACCTGTAAATGAATGACTATAATAAGCTGCCTGGAAAGCTGGGCACTGGTGGCTCACACCTGTAATCCTACTCAGGAAGATGAGATCTGAGGATTGCAGTTCAAAGCCAGCTTAGGCAGAAAAGCCTATAGGATTCTTGTCTCCAGTTAACCACCAAAAAGCAAGAAGTGGATCTTGTGGCTCAAATGGTAGAGTGTAGCCATGAGTGAGAAACTAAGGGAATGTACCCAGGCTCTGAGTTCAAGCACTAGTCTCAGCACAAAAAACAAAAATGAACAATAAAAAAATTCATAGGATAGAAGAGAATACTGCTTAAATGAAGTTAGAAAGGCAATGAATGAGTCAAAGACATAGGAATTTTGAAAACCAATCCATTGCAAATCTTGGAAATGTAAAGATCAATAAGTCAAATAGAAATCTCAGTTGAAAATTTAAAAAACAGACTAGATCAAGTAGAAGTAAAACAAAAAATCTAAACTTGGAAAATAGGTCTCTTGAAATATTTTATTCAGACTCCCAGCTCCTCCCTCCCAAAAAGGAAGACAAACAGAACATTCAAGAACTTTGGGACACCATAAAGTGCACAATAAAACATACTGTCTTTGCTGAACAAAATGGAGTTAAACTAGATGCTATAAAACAAAAGAAGTGTTGGAAATCATACAAACACAATGAGGCAGAACAACAGCTTTGAATAACAGTGGATTATTAAGGAAGCCATAGGAAAATTAAGAAATTCCTTAAAACAAACATAGCAATACACCATACCCAAACTTATAAAATGAAGCAGGAACAGTAATGATAGAAATCTCTAAACAAAGAGCAGCTATATTCAAAAACACTAAAAATGATGTCAAATAAACTAACAATTTCAAACAAATAATCATCAAGTATTTAGAAATCAAGAACAAAAAGGTATTTTTAAGTATGTATTTTTTATTGTAAAGATACTGCACAGAGGGGTTACAGTTACATGAGTACATTTCCTAGACAGCATTGTTACCTTCTCTTTTGTATTTCCCCTACCATCCCTTCCATCCCCACATCCCCAACTCCTCCTTCCCCGCCCCTGAAGTTGTAAAGTTCGTTTTCAGTATAGTGTTCTGTATATGTCATTGTTACAATGGGTCAACCTGTACCCTTATTTCAGCATTTTGTTATTTCTCTTCCCTTCCCCAAATTAGAAAAATGTATAAACAAGATGCAGGGCACTGGAAACAAATACAGCGACAACAGTGGTTATACCATGGGGGAAGAACATATAAAAGAAACAAAAAAATCACACAGTACATTATAAATACATTAAAAACAATAGCAAGAAAGATGAAAATCTCTTGTGTCTCTATCTTGGGGGTTCATTTCACTTGGCATCATCTTATATGGTCATACACACATAGCTTTTGACCTTTTCTGCTTATCCTAGACATATACTAGTTATTTCAAATAAGGGAAATGATGGAACCAACAATGCAGTAGGGTTCCCTTATGGCCTCATCCCCTCCAGTATCTGTTGTTATTAGATTTCTTGATTCTAGCCATTCTAACTGGGCTGAGGTAGAATCTCAATTTTGTTTTGATTTGCATTTCACAAAAAGATATTTTTTAAAAACACTCAAATAACAAGTAATGAAATCAGTAAATTAAAATTTTCCCAAAGAAGTAAAGCTCAGGACCAAGTGGCTTGCTGTTGAAATTTTACTATTTTAAAGTCTAATGTTAATTTTTCTCAAACTATGCCATATAACAAAAAGGAGAAGCACAAACTCATTCTGAATCTAGCACTCCTCTGCACAGAACCACACAGAAATAAAACAAAAACATCTTGAATTCAATGCATCATAAAGATCATACACCATGACCAAGTTGGTTTCATTCTAGGTATGCAAGGATAGTTAAAACTATCAATGAATATAATATGTCACATAAACAAAATGAAGGGGAAAGATCATAAGAGCACCATAAAAGATATAGAAAAAAACCACTTAATATAATTGATCATCTTTATGAAAAAGCCCTGAAAAAGCATTATATTTCTGGTTATGTCTGATAAACACTACCAACATCATATTGAATAGAGAACAATTTAAAGTGTTGTCTCTAATATCCAGATACATGACAGGAATATCCACTGTTAAAATAGTATTAGAAAGTTTAGAAAAATGAGGTAAGAGTAAATTAAAACATGAATAGAGAGAGAAGAAATAAAATTACTCTTGTTTACATATACAGATCTGTACATAAAAATCTAAATATGCCACCAATAGGCTCCTGGAAGAGATAAATTAACCAAAGCAGTGGAATGTAAAACTAAAATTGATTTCATTCATATTATTTACAGAAATCTACTTTAACCAAGTAACTGAAAGATCTGTAGAATGAAAGTTCTGAAACAGTGATAAGAGCAATTGAAGAAGCCAATTAAAGATAGAAAAGTCTCTCACATTTATGAATTAGAAGAATTAGTATTATGGAAATGTCCATACCACACAAAATGATTTGTAGCTTTATGCAATCCCCATCAAAATATCAATGATATTCTTCACAGAACTAGCAAAACAATCCTAAAATTCATATGGAAGAAAGACCCCAAACATCCCAAACAATCTGGATCAAAAAGAAAGAGGGATTATAATTCATGATTTCAAGAGATACTACAGAGCCACAAGATGGCATAGTACTGGCATAAGAACAGAGACACACAACCATTAGAAATCCTAGAAATAAACCCACACATCTAGCCAACTGATTACTGATGATGGGATCCAAAATATACATTGAAAAATAAGACAACCTCTTCAACAAATTGCACTGGGAAACTGGATTATCAACATGTAGAAGACTGAAATTTAACTACTCTCTCACCAATCGCACAACTCAATTCAAAATAGACAAAAACCCAAATGTAAAACCTAAAACACTGAAACTGCTAGAAGAAAACATAAGGAAAACACTGGTAGACATTGGAAGTTATTTTCTGGATAGGACTCCAAGAGTGTAGGAAACAAAAGTAAGAACTGATAAATGAGATTCCACTTAACTGAAAAGCTTTTGCACAACAAAGCAAACAACCAGGCAGAGACAACCTACTGAATGGAAAGAAATACTTGTCCGCTATTAATGTGACAAGTGAGTTAGTATTAGAATATATAAACAACTCAGCAAGATTAACAAAAATCCAGTAATCCAACCAAAAATGGTCAAGTAGGGTGAATAGGAATTTCTCAAAAGAAATACAAATGTTCAATAAATACCTTAAAAATAGTATCAGAGAAAAGCAAATCAAAACCACAAAGATACCAATTCATTCCAATTACACAAGGTATTATCAAAGAAATAAAAATAAATGCTAATGAAGTTATGGAAGGAAAGAAAGTATTTTAAATTAGTACATCTACTGTAGAAAACAGTATGGAAGTACCTCAAAAACGAATTTAACTTTCTTTGGATATGTACTCATATGTGGAATTGCTAATCATATGGTAGTTTTTTTTTTATGAATCTTTCCAATCCAGAGTAATCACCATTCTTTACCTACTCAGTAAATAAAAGTGTATTCAGATGCTATTCTATTTAAACCCAGGCTTATCTTGGAATTGTGGGACTAAATCCTGTGCCACATAAGCAATAAAGCAACATGACAAGGCTTCTTGGGCAAGCTGAGAAGACCTTCCTCCCTGAATAGGGCACAGTACAAACTGAGGAATAGCTTTTCCCTCTGGCACGGATTTTACAGACATTTTCTAAAGACTCAGCAAAGCCAACAAATGAGTGAATCATGAATTCTTCCCTTGCCACTCTAGTGGCTTCATAAATGGTATTGTAGGATATTGCCTGACTGTATAGAATGAAGACCCTAAGAGAGAACAAGTCCTAAAGCTAAAGTTACTGGGAAAATGAGTCAGAGGCTGAAGAAACATTTCAATGTCTATCAAAATTGTTTATTCAAGCATGATAAAAGAAAAAATAATAATGATAACTATTGTCATTGTCTCTCAATATAGACTACGCAGTAGGTACCCATTAAGACCGCCATCCTCACTCAACAGCAATGGCTCCAGAATACCACCTTCAATTGCAGTTTTCTGGATTGGTGGAGATTTGTGCTGAAGCTGCACTTGCCTAACAATAGCATATTTTTCTTATTTTCATTCAAAATCATTATCTAAACTTTTCAAATGAGGCAAAAAGTAGGACAGCTTATTTTTCACTGTCTTGGGAGAAGAGTATTTAACTAATTTGCCCAAGGAAATTTAGGAGCATGTACTTTGTGCAGAGTTAGTAATGATATATGTCATATATTACTTGGAGTTTTTTGTAAGAATGCAAATAATTTTTGTCCAATTGAAAATATAGCACCAAAAGTTACATGAATATATTGCCTTATAGAATGTTAATTAGCAAATTATTAGCAAAATATTAGCAAATTAGCAAATAATTAGCAACTTAATTTCATCATCCTTTGACTACTTTCAAATTATCTCTAAATGAACTTAAAGATTTTATACAACTTGGAAATCAGTTTCCTAGATGTTAGAGTTGGGTGTGGGGTGGGCTCACACTTGAAATACTAACTATTCAGGAGGCTGAGATTTGATAATTATAGTTCAAACCAGCCTAGACAGGAAAGTCCATGACACTCTTATCTCCACTTAACTACCAAAAGTAGTGCCAGAAATAGAGATGTGGCTCAAGTGGTAGAGCCTTAAGGGACAGAGCCAAGCCCAAGGTCAAACCCCAGAACTGGTGTTTGAACAGTTATATTCTTAACTTATTGCAGATATGCAATAATTGCTGCCATTGTTTATAGCTCTACAGAACTTGCTTGATCCAATCATGCCAAATACTCCCAAAGCTACCCTGGATTTTCTCCAATCCTAGGGCCAGCAGCTGTTGTTGCTGAATTCATATTAAAACCAACCAACCAACAACATTTTTCTTTTCTTCATATATTCCCATGCCTTGACAGGCCCACTAGGGCCTCCTCTCACACAAGAAAACTAGAAATAGGCTGACAAGAGAGTGGAGAAATAATTTGTGGACTTCTTGCTAATTGTGATATTAAGCAGACCATGAAAATGAAGCACTGGAACTGAAATCCCAAAGGTAATTAACTGGAACAAAAAAGGAAGTTAAGAGGGGAATCCCTGTTTAATTTATAAATTCTATACAATTATAAGTTCTGATTTGGAGGAAATGCAATCAGATAAAATTATGTAGCTTACCCAACATGGCAAAGATGTGATATAGCAGTACTAGGATTTAGAGACCAATCTCAACTTAAAGATTGGCTTACCATATTTGTTAGATTGTTTATCCATGGTATCATTTTGTAAAACCTATTCTAAAAGGTGGATAACAGAAAGCTTGGGTGATGGTGGCTCATGCCTGTAATACTACCTACCCTGGAGTCTGAGATCTGAGGAGCATGGTTTGAAGCCAGTCCAAGTAGGAAAGTCTATGAGACATTTATCTCCAAATAACTGCAAAAAGCTAGATGTGGAGCTGTCACTCAAGTGGTAGAGCACTAGTCTTGAGCATAATCACACAGACAGCACCCAGGTTATGAGCTCAAGCCCTAGGACTGGCACACACATACATACCTACCTAAAGGTAAGAAATGGAAGAGGAACAGGATCTGGCAGTGCAATTACAGTATTGAGAGTAAGCTGAGAAGATTGGTTCCACCAGTGTCATGAAATTCAATCCATATTCTACAAAACTAAAAAAAAATTGAAGGGAGGAGTAGGTTTGAAGATGAGAAGAATGATGAAAGGGATGACATTGGTTCTAGATGCACTGTATTCATAAACTGATTTCTTGAGTGGTAACTCCTTGGTACAACTACTTAAAGTTTAGAAAAAAACTAAAAAAAGAAAAAGTTCTTTGTATGAACAATGAGGCTCTATTTAGAAAAGCATTATTATAGTTTGGAGAATGGATGATACAATAGGTAATGAGCTTTCCATAAGAAAACGCTGTCTGGCCATGTTTAGAAGAATCTAAAGACGCCTCTATTGCAAGATAATGATGCTTATTCCTTAAGTGGCTCATTTCCCAACAAGAAGGTCATTCAATATTAAAGTTCTCACTAGTACATGACCCACTATCCTTAAAAACATAACTATCTTTTAAGGAGCTACAATGCCTGATAAGAAATGTACTCATTATCTTGCCCATGTAATTGTAACTCCTCTGCACAATATTTTCACAATAAAAAAACATAACTATCTTTTCTTTAAAATTATCAGTGTTCTCTCTACCTGGCCACAAGCAGTAGCTACCTTCCCAGAATTTGGCCTCTTTCTAGCTCATTTTCCTACAGGTCGTTCTCACTGCTCCTCCCTCTTCTCTGATATGGCTTTATTTTTCTCAGGTAGCATTGCTAAGGCAGCATGTACTTCCATTTGTCAACTGCCTTTTTTGGCCGATTTTGTGTTTGGGAGGGTGGGTAGGTACTGGACTTTTGGCAACATAGTCTGTTCAAGGATGGTGCTCTAGCACTTGACCCACAACTCCACTTCTTTTTTTTTTTTTGTTGGTTAATTTTGGAGATAAGTCTCACGAACTTTCCTGCCTGGGCTGGCTTCAAACTGTGGTTTTTCACATTTCAGCCTCACGAGTAGCTAGGATTACAGCTTTGGGCTGCCACTGCCTGGCTTTATTTGGCTGATTTTTGAATTTATCCCAATGCCATGTTGATTTTATGGTACAAGGATTTCTCCTTTCTTAATATTGGTTCTTCAACTGGCAGCAGCTGTTACAGGGGTCTAATAATCTTAGGTCTACTGAAACATTATAGATACAAGACTAAAAAGAGAAATGAAGGCAGACTGTGAGCTTATCCACTGCCTTACCCTCTCCTCATCCCCACCCCCACTGCTGTATCATCTTGTTCTGATTATGGTTCATTAAGATTTGGCATATTTTCATTACCCATAGTTTAGAAGATATAAAATACCATCCTTTACATAAATTAATCAGAGGGGACTAGCTATACTAAGCTTACATATATTTCATTATTTGTCCTGATTTTATTTCCAGATACCCATTATGAGGACATGGTATTAAATGAAGTAATCCTTAAGATTCCTCTCAATATTTTGAATACTGAAATTCGTGTGTAACTGTGCTTGTGGATTCACATTAATATCTGTCTTCATTTTATTCCTCAGTGAGTAAGTGGCCTCTGCTGACTTCCAAACTTTTATTGATTCTTCAAAAATACAACTCAGAACATTAGCTGGCATGTCATGAATAATCAGACATTAATTTGTCAAAACACATGCATTTTGTCTTTTGAGCCAGTGTCTTTAGTTTTGCTCATCTCTCATGAGGCATTGTAAAATATGCTATTTTGTAGGATGCTTCCTGCCATAATTTATAAATGGTTAACAGATGTCATCCATTATTTGTATTTTGACTTCAGTTCTAATTTCCTAATGTAAACAGAACACATAGCTACTAATATTACTCAGCATATATATGACAGGACTGAGCTGAGCATTTATCATGGAAATATAAAAGGGTTCATTAAGTGATAAACTACATATAATTTAAATTACAAAGTAGATACAGGTACAGGATATAATTTTAATTCAAATGATAAATTCTCTCAGGATGACTTGGCTGATATTATCTCAAAATAATAGAATCATCAGTGAATGAATAAAAATAAATGAATGTTTCTGATATACTTTACACTAGGCTAAATTTATGGGATTAAATTGTGCCCCATAGAAATATATGCTGGGGTGATAATTCCTGGGACTCTGAAATGTGACCCTGAGGTCATATTGAATTATGAAGGAAGAGGGGAATCTATCCAGAGATAGAATACTACAAACACTGGATGCAAATATCTGTATGTCAAAAGGTCCCTAAGGGATGGATAGCAACAACCAAAAAGAAAAAGACAAAGAAGAATTCTCCTCACAAGACTTTAGAAGTAACATGGCCCTTGCCAGTATTTTGATTTCAGCCTAGTCTTTTGTACTATGAGAGAATACATTTCTGTTATTTAAGCCAGTAATAGAGACTGTGTAATAAGACCCTGCTCTATTCCAGCCAGTGTCTCCACAATGGGGCACTCATTTGTAATATGGATCATGCTTTGTCCTCAGTCATTATATTTAGAACTTTCATTTAGAATTTGCTTTACTATAAAGTGAATGAATGGAAAATTTGCTCTAACAAGTTTGACATCTATAAAGGATTATTTACAATTGTTTTTTTCCTAGGCAAATTATCTTTGTTTTCTGCCAAACCTTTTACCTTTTTTTTTTCTTTCTGTGCTGGTCCTATGGTTCTGAACTCAGGGCCTGTGTGTTATCTCTAAGCTTTTGTGCTCACAGCTAGTGCTCTAACTCTTGAGCCACAGCTCTACTTCTGACTCTTTTTTGGTTGGTTAAGTAGAAATAAGGGTCTCATGGACTTTCGTGCCCAGACTGGCTTTGAACCACAAACCTCAGGTTGCAGCCTTCTGAATAACTAGGATTATAGGAGTGAGACACCTGCACCTGGCTCAAATTATCCTTTTATCTAATCCATTTAGCTACATAGTCTACTTAGTAAAAAAAATATTGACCTGTAACATGGTTCTCAAAAGTTTCTATTTTCAAGTAACTGCCCTTTCTAAAATTCTAATTTTTCATATATACCTGTCTTGTTAGTCTATCACTTTCATAACATATATAGTTACCACACTTGCTTACAGAGTACACTTATGCTAATGTATATGACTATCATAAATATTAAGTACATAGAAAATTGAAGACCTAGTTTGGCACTGGTGGCTCTCTGCCTGTAATCCTAGCTACTCAGGAGGCTGAGATCTGAGGACCAAGGTTCAAATTCAGCCCGGGCAGGAAATTCTATGAGACTCTTTATCCCCAATTAACAATTAAAAACCAAAAGTGGTGTTGCAGCCCAAAGTAGTAGAGCACTAGCCTTGAACTCTTTAAAAAAATCTCAAGCATAGCACCTACTTCCTGAGTTCAAGCCCCACAACTGGAAAAAAAAATTGAAGACCAGAGAGAGAGAGAGAGAGAGAAACTACATCAGTAGATTTTGTGAGGCAGCATGAGATACATTTATGTTGTCAACAACATTGAGTCATTAATGATGAAGTTGCCTTATAAGTAAGCAAATGCTAAGATACAGGATATCAATAATTCTTCTGTCTTCATTGAGATACAACTTTTTCCCTTTGTTTCATATATTGTATTATTAGTTATTTCAAACTTCTCAACTCAATGTTTTGAACAGGAACTTATACTTTTACATCAGAAAATTCTCCACTCCATTTCCTCTTTGCCATAGCACTTCTAAATTATTGTACAAATATAAAATTTCCTCCATAGGTTCATCATAGAACAATTTATAGTAGCTTGTATCTGGGTATCCAATTAAAATTCAAGGACATTTCAAATAAACCAAGATTTGTCATGAATTATGCATTGTTTTCATTTTTATAATCTCCTTACTTTCTTTGAAATATGTGCTCTAAATCTTGCCTGAGTTCTTCTGGTTTTTGATATAACATTTTTATTTGAACCATTTCTTGCATTCCAGTTTTCTTTCAGGGAGTAAACAAAGTATGATGATGTGCCAAAATTAGAATGAAGTCTTTTAAAATCTCAAAATGTCTTTAGTTGTTCAAAGTTGTTTTGCTGTTTTTCTTCATATTTGTAGGTGCCAGTATTATGTAATGACATTTTTGTTACTTTGTAAAGTCCTGGGTCTGCTCAAATGCATTTATTTTTATTTTATGAGGCTCCTTTACTTAGCAAAACAACCCTCCTAATGCCAATATCCACACAAAACCAAGTAAAGCACTCCATGGAAAATGTAGCAAATTATTGCATTTTAATCCCAATAAACATCAAATTAGAGTAAGGCTTTATTTTTCATGTCATTTTGGAAGCATCTATTTACCTGTGCCTGAAACCATTAAGTAGAACATTTGTACAAGATATCTAAATATAAAGAGGACAAGAAGAAGTCAGATAAAATACATTTCATAACTTGATTAATATATGAAAGTTGTTTTCTCATTAAAAAAGAACATTAACTTAATACTTTCTGTAATGGCACCATTCAAAGAGACACTTGCAATATTTGGACAAGTGTGTTACTGGAAGAAATGTGTCTTTCTGGGAACTTGTTCAAACAGAATCTTCAATATAATGTATATTATGTTTGATCAATACTAAGAAAAACTACTGATTCATGGGTTTTTTGAAATCATATCTATAGATCAAAGGAATTAGAGACATTTTGATTAAGCCATTTTTCTATCTGGAAGAGATAGTATCCCTGATTACTTTTTCTGAATATCATTAGAATTTAGCAAACTAGATTTTTAAATATTATAGACTTGCACATAAAAATATCAATTCAACACAAGAGTAATTGTAAGAGATATGTTATTCAGATGTACTTGATGTTTTTATTTTGCTTATAATAACTTTGCCATTAAATTGTCTGTTTATCCCAAAATCACCCAATTCAGCAGTTCTATTCATATGTGGTACACCACTATTTACTCCAGGCAAAAAGTCATTTAAAACTAAGTAGAAATTGATATCATTTATTTCTTAAATGTCAACCAATTCTTACACTTGTATACTTCCTGCAGCAGATAGAGGGAGCTTCTCCTTCTCTTCACATCTTTTTTTCTGTCTAGCCCTATGTCGAAATCCATTTCTTCCTTGCTATTTCTGCCTAAAGATGATATCCTTCATGCTTTTAGGTACAGGCCTTGTGTGTTTCTCTTAGCTTTCTTCCTTGTCTTCTTTGTTCTTTGCCTGTGGTTTCTATCTTGTAGTCCATAGTACCAAATGGTATCAAAAGATGGTGTCTGGAGCAGTTAATCTAATTTCAGAGAAGGCATTCAGTGCTGGTATCTGGGTCACCCAACACCACAGTTACATTTGCACATACATTAGGGTTCCGTGGGTCATAAATATTTTATGTATTAATGCAATTGGGACTAGGCCTATCCCTACAGTCATTAAATCAAATCTGTTTGGTTGGTTAGAGAGTACACTTGTGCAAAATAAATTTTGTATGTGTTTATAATGCAGCAAGAAAGTGGGAACTTTAAATAATGAGCAATTGAAATTATAAATATAATGAATTCTACCATTTTTAAAGCAGATCACTTGACAAGTTTCTATTAACATTTGACATTAAATCTATTGTCCTACTTAGCATGAACAAGATATTCCAGCATTGACCTCTTCTCTCTTGGATCTTTGAGAAGAGAAAATGACATTCAGGGCTATTTTGAATGCCATTTTAACTGGTAAACTATGGTGCACAAAGCAATTTGAAACTACTTGGAAAAATTAAAGGAGATCCTTTCCAGCTTCTGAATTAAGAGGTGGGAGTAGAATAATCTTTGGGGAGGTGTAACAGTTCTATTATGGACATAGCAATAAGCTCTAAAAACCCCAATGCTGTGTCCAATAATGTATTTCCTATCTCTAATTCCAGAACATTCATTCTTCCCTATTTTCCCTCAACTTCCTTCTTCATTTTATATTTTTCTTCCAGATAAGGATGAAGTGAAAGTAGCTGCAGTTGTAACATAAACCAATTACTTGCCACAGAAATCTTTCCAATATAGCTGACTGTGAGATGGACAGTTAATTTTGCATCCCGAGGTTTTTACCTTGAGAGCCTACTAAGTTCCTAGAATTGTAGCAAGCCTATTGCATTTCTTATGGATTCACTAAGGGGAACACTGGTTTGTTAGGCAACTGATTTGCCTAGTTTTTCACTTGTTTTTGCCCCTGAATATATTATTTATTAAGCACTGTAATAGTAAAGTCTACATCAATGTCATTGGGTCATTGGGGGGGCCAACATGTTGGTTTAAATGTTTTTGGTTTTGGTTTTGGTTTTCTTTTTGGTGTTTGTGGTTGTTGTTGCTTTGACTTTTTTTTTTTTGCTTGTTTGGTTTTTGTCACTCCTGGGGCTCAAACTCTTGGTGTAGGCCCTGTTCCTGAGCTCTATTTGCTCAAGGCTAATCTTCTACCACTCAAGCCACAATGCCACTTCTGGCTTTTTCTATAATTAATTAGAGATAAGAGTCTTACTAGCTGTCTTGCTGGGGCTGGTTTCCAGCTGACATCCTCAAATCTCAGCCACCTAAGTAGATAGGATTATAGGCATGAGCTACCATTGGTGCCTGGTTTAAATGTTATTCTGAGCAACTCTACTTAAACTAAAACTGAAGCTATGTACTTGAACTAGAATTAAAGCTATATAGTTATCTTCTCTTGGTCTCTACCTTTTCAACTATAGATCCTTTACTTCTCAATTTCTATAATCACATAATCCACTTCTTTATATGAAATCTTTGTATACATGCATATGTGCACACGTGCACAATACAAAACATGTAACATTTTCTCTTGATTTTTTGTTGAGAACCAAGCCAAACAATCAGCTAGCAAATAGTTTATTCACAGGCTCAGATGAAAAAGGACAAATTATTTTGTTCACTAAGCCATTTCTGACTATATGAATAGATTCTCAGAATTTGAGACAGATTGTCCGTAGGACACAGGTTCTTGAGAATTTCATGTAGGCATTTCACTATGAATCTACACACTTTTTCCACAGTGAGACTACTAGCATTTCATCATGTTTAAGTTTTATTATGGAAAAATTAGACATATGCAAGTGTAAAGAGAATAGTATAACCTTCCATGCTCATCACCTTGCCTCAACTCCTGGAATTTACTTCAAGATAATGATGCAATAAGATTAAGAATAGCCGTATTGGGCTGGGAAGGTGGCTCAGTGGTGGAGTGCTTGCCTTGCATGCATGAGGCCCTGGGTTCAATTCCTGAGCACTACAAAAGCAGACCAAGCCAGAAGTGGTGCTGTGACTCAAGTGTAGAGTGCTAGCCTTGAGCTGAAGAGCTGAGGGACAGTGAGCAGGACCAGAGTTCAGGCCCGACAACCAACAACAACAAAAAAAAGAATGGCCATATTATCATACTATTCCATGGATAAATGTCTAATAGCAGATAGTTTTAGAACCTATCCCTCTGATTTGAATATTGTTGATACTTCTACCTCCAGTTGCAATAATAGATTTTTTGCTCTTTCTTATGGCCTTTCTTACATATTTGAAAACAAAATAAATCATTCTGCCTACTACTTAGCTACTTGTATCTATTTACATAGGTTGTTCTAAATACTATGATTCTGTTACTAAGCATGTGACTTTAGCTCTCAAGTTTATCAGTGTTAACATGAGAGGACTGAGTCTGTGATATGTCAACAATTCTAGTAATTATTATTAGAGGGATAACTAAAGCTAGAATATGCAGATGCAAGCAACGAAGCATCTATAATTCTTGTAGTAACACCTAGAACTAAATTCTCAGAAAATTTTTCCACCAAGCAAAGATGTCATCCTTTCTATTTCCAGCTAGAGAATGCTAAGTATCCTCATGTGCCCTGTTAATAGTTCTCTCTCCTATGTCAGATTGGGCAGATTGGTCTTTAATGGCACATAGTTAAGAGTTTCTGGTGATAAATAATGAAGCAAGCTAACTGATCATGCCTACAGACAATTATCCTGGGCCATGAGTCTTTATCTTCCAAGGGGTCCTCAAAAGGGACTATGTAGCTATAGAAATGAGAACAAAATGAAGAAGTTAAAAAAAAAAAAACAATTCCATCTGTCAAACTGATGATGGATGCTGTCCAAACCTGTGGGAAAAAAAAAACATGAAGTGTTAATTCTATGCACTGCTGATGCCTTTAATTATGCAACTTTGACAGATGGAAAGATCATTATGCAGTTTTTATTTAAGAAGCTCATGCAACTGTAGAGTTTGTGCCAAGGGTAATCAGTCACATGAAAGAATCTGCCACAAGTATAGCTCTACCTTATTTATAGCTTACTAGATCCTAATTATGTTTCATAAATGGACAGTCAAATAAGGAAAATAGAAAATATACATGACTGTAAATTAGTATGTAGAAATTACAGATCAAAACAGGAAGCCTTTTTCTGTGTCAGATCTAGGGCTTGAACTCAGAGCCTGGACACAATCCCTGAGCTTTTACTCAAGGTTAGCATTCTAACACTTGAGTCACATCTCCACTTCTGGCTTATTTGATGCTTAATTGGAGATAAGAATCTCATAGAGTTTGCTTCTTCAGGTTGGCTCTGAACTGCAATCCTTAGGTCTTAGCCTCCTGAGTAGCTAGGATTACAGTTCTGAACCACCAACCCCTGCTTAGGCAGCCATTTTCAAATTACAAAATACTCTCCCAGCAAGCAACCCACAGCACAAGCACACTGAAAATAATACCACTGTTACAGGATTGCTGATCCCTGATGCCCCAGGGAGGAAGTCTCCAAAAGGGAGGAGTCATCTGCCTAGCCCTAGCATATGGAGTTCCTGATGTTATCTCAGAAAAGAATTTGAGGTCACAAAGTATAGGCCAAGAAAGTTTATTAGTAAAGCAGAGTGAAGAAAAGATAACAAGAGAGTGCACAACCCAGACATGGATATGGGCATATCTGACCATAAATACTTCATAATGTTAAGGCATTCAGCATACCTGTGCTCAAAGGGAGGTGGTTGAGGGGTTGACTCACATTTAATAAGAGTGATTAAATGTACCAAGTGTGAGAACAAAGATAAACATATAAGGTACACTATCAATTAAGCTCAGAGACTTCTAAACTGACCTATTTGTTAAATTTTGGTCATTGAAGTCTGATAAGCCCTTCAAAGAAAGGATGGATTTTGCCACATACTCCAAGACAGGTGTCCATTCATGAGATAAATAAAACTTTTAAACACATTTTATCAAGACAGTTATTTTTCCCAAGTGTTTGTTTTTTCCAGGATGAGTCCCTATAAAATATCCTTGTTCAGTTTTCAGACCACATTTTATTTTGGACAAGCAGGATAAGTCAGAGGAAGAGATCTACTTTTTTTTCTTTTTTTCTTTTAAATAATACTGCAGCTTATGATGTCAGCTTTAAAGATAATTCTATTAAAATCATGGAAGCATTATTAATACAATGTCTCTGAATTCCATGCTGCTGTTTCCTTTGTCTCACTTTCTCTGATCTACATCACCTCACATTGCCTTGTAGAGGTAGTATTTCAAAGGTGTTAAATATTTTTTCTATAGTCTTAGTTTCATCAAGATCTTCATTAAAACAGAATAATCACTGTTTTGCTAAGTATGCCTATATGGGTTTATAGGGGCTTATCTGATTCTGATGGTTTTCTCCTAGCCCTCCTGGTAGTTCCTTGATGTACTATTGCTTCCTATCATCTGATCTGGAATCTCACTTTCCCTGATACATTAGATTATTTCCTTGGTGTTCCTACATTGGGGCATGTCTTCTGCTCACCTTCTCCCCAACTCTCTGTTGTAGTCTTTTTTTCTAGAGGGGAGACCAGTGCCTGGTGGCTCTGCAGATACATAATCTCAGACAGTTAGTGAGTGATTGGAAATGTCCTCTCTTTTTCGCTCTATGACTGCCACTCAGTCCATGCCTTCACCACCATGAAGCTATTTACATGTCACCAGACACAGTTTCCTCACTTTTTTATTCCTCTATATATGTACACTCCTGTCAGGTGGATCTTAATACACAGTTCTTCACATAGTTCCCTATTTAAGATCTTTTTTTGTTTTTTGTTTTGGGTTGTTTTTTTTTTGTGTCCAGTTGTGGGGCCTGAACTCTGGGCCTGAGCACTGTCCCTCAGCTCTTCAGCTCAAGGCTAGTGCTCTACCACTTGAGCCACAGCACCACTTCCGGCTTTTTCTTTTTGCTTATGTGGTGCTGAGGAATCTAACCCAGGACCTCATGCATGCAAGGCAAGCGCTCTACCACTGAGCCACCTTCCCAGCCCCCTATTTAAGATCTTTAGTGAGTCAACTTCATGTAAAGGTCTAGTCAACCTTTCTTCTCTTCTCCCTCTGCTAAGCAATATATACCCTCCTCTAATCATCAAGAGTCTACCATTTCCTAGTTTTTCTCTTCTCACCATTTTTGCACATCTCTATTTACCTGCCTTGCGCACCTTCCAAACCATCTGAACTTCTTTGAAACCAACTTTGTTTGCAATTGATAAAATCTAGGATTCAAAGAAGTGTGACCACTCCAAACTATTTACCTTCCATTCAGTTTTGAAACATGGCCATGTGCAATGTTATAAAAGATAGCAATTTATAATACTGAAAATATTAAGTGAATGTATTTGCTGAAGTTGTAAGGTTTTAGATTTTGAGATTCTGAGAGGTAAAATAAGGTAGCATGAAGAACACAAGGATTAGCCTTGAGCACATATCAACTCAGGGACTGACCCTTGTTTTATGCTATTGGATACATTACCTAACTCTCTAAACCTTATTTATAAAATTTAGAAGGATATTGTAAAACTAGTATCATGAATTAAAAGTTTCCATAAATTATAGCTATTAAGATACTTACCTTGCATTTTCAATGTTAAACATAGTGACTAGTAAATAATTGGCATTTAATAAAGCTTAATTCAATCAACTGACTATATTCTCATTTAGCTCTAGCCATTGCACCTACAGTTATTAGATGACAAATCATCTGAATTTAACCAGGTTAAAATTAAGATAGAATGTATAGAACTAATTACTAAAATAATTTAAACTTATGTTTTTATTAATAAAGTTGTCTCAGTTACGAACATGTATATTTCAGTTGAGTTTACACAGGTTGGATGGTTGACAACCCAATGAAGAAATCTGCAGAAATGGTGGCCTGAATACAATAGAAACAGGTGTCACCTGAATTTCAGCAGAACAGCTTACTGATACTGAAGAAATTTTTAGAGATAAAAGAAACATAAGGAGAGAACGAGCCTTAGAACTTGGGGAGGTTTGTAGAGGAGACAGCATGACTAGGTCTTTACTTTGGATGCTTATTTGTTATTCAGGGGCTTAGAATTTCATATAGATAACAGAGCATCTTTTAAAAAATAAAACTAGCTAGATGAGGTTTCCCAGTAAAAAATCAAGCCTGAGTCTTTCCTTACTTTAATAAAGGGGAGATTACCATTGATGATAAAGTAGTCTAAAACTACAATTCCCTCCCTCATTTTGTAGGATGTACCAAAATAAACTTATGGGGGAAATGATTCCCTCACTAGTTAGCTATGATGCTTGCTCCTTCATTGCCAGATTGCTTTGGCCTCTCAAGAGTGGTGCTGACCCTTCAGGTAGTCTCCATCAAGTTCTTTGTAACCAAAGGTGCTTAACAAGATAAACAAAGCAGAAGTATCATATTCGAAAAGTTGTTGGTAAGAAGAAATTTGTATGAACTCGGAACAAATTTGAGTTACTTTAGAAGTGAGATTTAGTCATTTCTTCAGAGTCACAATCCTAGAGAGTGATGAAATTTGATCTATTTTATCAAATGAAAAAATACAAGCTAACAAGATTTCTGTAAAAAGTAAGACACATTGTGTGCAAGAAACTAATACCTAATGGAATTTCAAAATTGGTAAGTTCTCTACTCCTCTGCATAAAGTTCCACCAAGTCCTCAAGACATAACAGTAAAGGTCAAAGCAAATTAATTTTGTTATTATTGGGTGCCTGGTCACCAGAGATGCCATAACTCTGACAAAGTGGATAACATAGTCATTAATGTGACCTTTCTGAACAACTATATAGTCTACATGTTCCAGTGTGAGTCCATGGGAGGCACAATCAGAGCTGAAACTGAGAAGCTTGTTATCAGTGTAAAGCCCATCCTCATCTTCAACCAACATCAAAGGAGTGGACTTCTTCACTAGGAGGAGGCTGGGCTTAAAGAGGGAAGCCAACAAGCTCATCATCTGTGTACTTTCTCTGATACTTCAGTGTTCTTCATGGATGTGAACCCTGAGAAATGTAACTTCACCAATGTCATCAACAACCCTAGCTTCAACAAATACTTACACTTCTTGGTTAGAGATTATCCATGATAATTTTGACATCATAGAGTGCCTCATCATCCATGCCACCCAGACCATAAATAGCCCTTTCAGAAATTGTCATTTGTAACCTGTAACTTATCCAATGCTATTAGTTATAAATCTGACCTGTTATCACATTTGGTAGCTGTTCTCAGATGTCATCAAGAAGAATGGTGCATCAAACATCCAGAGCTCCCCTAAAGGGCTGTACTGAGAATCAGATTGTCTATGTCTTTAACAATGATATCCGCTCTCCAACCTTGGATCTGAGAACCAACATTACCCTTAATAATCAACCATTTATCAAGCTCATTTCTTGCTGCAAAAATTAATTTAACTGAAAAACCAGAATGGTAGACATTTTGATTCACATGGCCTCCAAAGAGTAACCTTGCGACCCCACCCCCATTCCAATAACAGTCTTCAGATTTGGGGAATCTTCCTTGGAAGGGGAGCGCTTAAGTTGGGACAGATGGTCTCCTCTTCTTAACAGTTTCCATGTCAGGTCCCTGAAGAGGAACTTGGGGAACTTTACCTTATATATGGTCAACAAACTTCACTATATATAGAAACTGCTACTAAAACTTAGAAAAAAGCCAACTAAAAAGAAAGCAAATTGGGCTAGGAATCAACATTAAAGTTCAGGTTGGAGTTAACTATTTACTGGTCATTGGGCTTCACATTTTTACCTTCTCTTAGCTTCTGAAATACTATTCCCCATTACATTTTTGTGCCCAAATATAGGGGAAAGATAACTTTATTCTCACACTCAACTCTTTTGGAGATCTGTGGGGTTTTTTCTCAAAAATATGTAATTCAGTTCTCTGGTACATATTGGTAAATCATCAGGTCCATCCACTTCAGGGCTTAACCTTACAAGATTGCCCCCCTTCAGATGTAAATCATCATCCCTTCTTTGTTAGATCATTTGCTAGAATGGTTCACAGTCCTCAGAAAAAGTTTACTCCTAGATTATGGATTATAAAAGGGCATCACTCAGGAATTAGAATATTCCATGTTCTCTCCAGATGTGCCACTTTTCAGCCAGACAGGTGTTTAACAACTTATAAAGTCACTGAAACTTGTGATTTTATTTTAAATTTTATTTTAATCTTTTAGTTGTACAAAGGAGTTGATCTTTCAACAAAGCAGTTTGTGAATATAATGCAAAGTCCAGAAGGCAAATCCCAGAATAAAAAAATAAACTGTACTGGGAAGGGATGGGAAGGGGAAACAAAGGAGGAGTCTACAATGCTTGATAAGAAATGTACTCATTATCTTGCCCATGTAATTGTAACCCCTCTGTACAGTATTTTCATAATAAAAAATAAAAAAATAAACTGCATATAAGGGTCCTAAAATGAAATAGCCAGTATATTCAGTTACTGAGGAACTTGGTAAGCCACAGAGTACTAAAAAATGGACACAAGAAATTACCATACTTGGGTAAGCTGTAGAGTAGGAAACTGACCATACTCAAAGAATAAATAAAATAGAATCAATACAGTATTGCTGCTCCAAAACACTATTAAGTTCTCTGTTTAACTCCCTCCCTAGAGATTTCTTTTTGTCCTTGTAATATACCCTGAGACAAAGTAAGAGATAATTTATTTCAAAATGAAATGCCCTATTTTTGGAGTACTGTCCTGAATTTTTCTTTTGCCTATAATAATCTATTGTCCTGGATAACAAAAATAGTATTGGGCAAGGATTATTTAAAGCTCTTCAACAGAAAGCAGTATAATGAAGCTTACAGAATTTCTTAGAAAAGTAGTAACTTTTAGTTGAAGAGCTCTGAAATTGAGCCATATAGCCTTGTACAGTGATATATAACAAAAATGGTAGAAAATGAGAGGAGGTGAAGGAGGCCCCAAATAATAGGCCAAGTAGCAGTTTGATGTGAAAACAAAACAAAACAAAACTCCCTAGTAAACCAGGTATCAGTAGCTCCTATCTGTAATCCTACCTATGCAGGATTTAGAGGATGGCAGTTTGAAGCCAGTCTGGGCAGAAAAATCTGTGAGATTCCATCTCCAAAATAACTAGAAAACTTGAAATAGGTTCTATCTGGAGGCTGAAGGAACTTTGTTAGCTTACTTTTTTCCAGCTTCTAGTGACCATTAGTATTTCTTTCTCTGTGGTGTCTTCTCCATCACCAAAGCATAATCACCCCAACTATGCTTTCATCACATTACCCCCTCTCTAATGAAATCTACCTATGCTTTGGTGAATGGAAACTCCTTTGTAAAACTTCTTAATCATCCATCTTTCCCAACACATCCTTTCCCTCATTTATCTTAATTTTGGGTTATGCATTAAATTTGCCATTTAGCCCATCAGTTTATGTACAATGCATCTTAATCTGTGTTGTCACTTTAACATCATCACCACTTTTGACACACTCCTCTTATATTTCTCAATTCTGTGGCATATACAATTAATACTTGCGTGTATTCTACCCCTTCTCTCTTCATTCCCTCCACTTGGCTTCACCTGCCCCTCTTACTAGTACCCATTTCCTGGTATTTATTTTAATGGACTTTGACTTTTTAAAGAACTTTGAAGAGTTTTTTTTTTGGGGGGGGGTCCGGTCGTGGGGCCTGAACTCTGGGCCTGGGCACTGTCTCTCAGCTCTTCAGCTCAAGGCTAGCACTCTACCACTTGAGCCACAGCGCCACTTCCAGTTTTTTTCTTATGTGGTGCTGAGGAATCGAACACAGGGCCTTGAGCATGCAAGGCAAGTGCTCTACCACTGAGCCACCTTCCCAGCCCCTGAAGAGAGTTTTTTTTAAAGAATTATTCTAATGGCACTCTATCATAGAGTCTATCACACTTTAGTTAATTCATTTGTAACCCCTTGCTCACCCACTGCTTAGCCTCTGGTTTTTAGAAAGTTATAGGTCCATTGTAGCTATCACAAAAGAAGGAAATAATGGAATCTATATTTCTCTGTGTTTAGTTTAAGGACAGTCATGATTATAGCCATGAGGGATACATTTGAATAATCCAGTCTCAAGATTCTTAATCAAATCTTTCTTTACCATCAACACCTACAGGTACTACGAATTAGAATGTAACTATTTCTTGGGAGACCATTGTTGAATCTACCATAATGATCCAGCAAGAATTAGCTGTTTTGTGCCATCCTAAACATAGCTAGCTATGAAAAACTCTGGGTTGTTTTTGAAGTGTAAAATAAAGTGCTTGCATTGTTAGAACTTTCCAAAAATAGAGAGACTTCCTTGGATTTGTGAGAGGATAGTCAACTGGATTTTTTTTTTCCAGTCCTAGGGCATGAACTCAAGGTGTGGGCACTGTCCCTGAGCCTTTTTGTGATCAAGGCTAGAACTCTACACTTGCACTACAGTGCCACGTCTGGCCTTTTGAGTATTTTATTAGAGATAAGAGTCTCATTGACTTTTCTGCCTGGGCTGGCTTTGAACCAAAACCCTCAGATCTCAGCCTCCTGGGTAGTTAGGATTACAGGCATGAGCCACTGGTACCTAGCATAAACTGGATTTTAACTATGCCATCCCAATATAATACTTGTGACATTCCAAAGTGCTAGGCAGAAACACATTTTTCAAAAATGATTCCATAAGGAATTGTTAGAATAAATTACACTTTGCCAGAAAATCATGCAGACATCCAGGTACAGAAGAACAAAGAAAGGTTTATTGCCTGCTGGGAAGGGAACCACAAGACCCCTTCCCACAAGGGAGAAGTGAGAAGAAGCACCAGCTATTGTCTGAGGTGACTTATATATCCTAGGAGGCTTAGGAGGAGCTAGAAGGGGCTAGGAGGAGACCCTGGTGTGGATGTGTGGGCCAGGGGCTTCATCATGGCAGACTAGGATTTATGGCTGCTGTCCAAATAATAGATAGATAAGGGGTCCTGCAACTGCCCGGACCTGAAGGTCATGCCTTATATGCGTTAGCTGCCCCAGAGAAGTGCCATCCCAAGATAAAGGGGGTTGGAGGCTGATTATTTACTGCATTTACTAAATGGGCCTAGTGTTGCCTAGGGAGGGAGCATGCTAAGCTGTGGAGAGGGGAAGAAGTATACTAAGTTATGGGAAAGGAGCTCATTTCACTAACAGGAATCATATAAGGGACTACCTATCTAGGATGGCTTTGAACCGTGATCCTCAGATCTCAGCCTCTTAAGTAGCTAGAGTTATAATCCAGCTCATTTTTGTCAAGATTGCTTTGGTTATGGAAGGTCTTTTGTAGTACCATTTGTATATTCTATTTTTTTTTTTACTATTTCTCTGAATAGTGCCACTGGAAATTTAAAAGACTGAATTGAATCTATGCATTGCTTCCTATTGTATGGACATTTTAAGCCATTTTTGTTAAGTCCATTACATAGACTATACTATCATTCATTTACCTTTTCTTTGAATTACTTAATGTCATAGTTTTAAATGCACAAATCCCATCCTATTAAATACCTTTTTTTTTGGTGCTAGTCCTGGGTTTAACTCAAGGCTTGGCCACTGTCTCCGAGTTTTTGTCAAGGCTAGCCTTCTACCACTTGAGCCAGAGCTCCACTTCCAGCCTTTTTTTTGTCTAATGGAGGTAACAGTCTGACAGACATTCCTAACCAGACTGGCTTCAAACTGTGAAGCCATGACACCAAGATTCTCAGATCTCTAGTTTAAATGCTATTTTTTAATAAAACTAGCTTTGATTTAAAAAAATTCAGCTTACACTTTTCAATTGATCTGCACCAAGACTTTTTAAAGTTTATTGGTGCAAACCGTATCAAAATTTAAAGTTTATTTGGTGTTACTACAGATTGAGGTATTGTTGCGGCTGAATTCCATGAAACTCACTCCAAACACAGGACAATTATGGGGTAAACAACTCAGTAATTAACAGGAAATGGATAAAATCTTACTAAGGGGCAAGAAAAAAGTCTGAATAGCCTGATAAATATATTATTAATAATCAACTCAAGCAAAAACATGTGAAAAATCCCACTGTGTATATTACAAAAATATGCAAGGATGACAACTATGTCTGAAAAACGCTCCAAGGAATGATGCATTAAACCAAAAGGTATTATTATAAGCCTATTAGAATGGCCCAAATCCAGAGCATTCACTCCACCAAATGCTGAAGGACATGAACAGAAACTCACTCATTTCTGGTGAGAACGCAATTGTACAGGTACACTGGAAGTAAGGAACATAATGGCAAGGTCATATGGTGAAAATGTTTCGTCAGAAATCATGTTCGTTACTATTTACACAGAAGAGCTAGAAACTCATGTCTAAAATGAAATTACAATGTGGTCATTCACAACAGCTTTATCCACACTTGTCTAAACTTGGAAAGAAGATGTCCTTCAGTAACTAACTGAATGAATAAGCTGTGGCACATCCAATATAGTAATCTGTGCTAAAATATAAATGAGTACTCAGCAATAGACATGGAGGAAAGTTAAGCAATCACTTGTTAAAAGAAACCAATCAGAATAGTACATATGTATGCACTATTTTTTAAATGTATGTACCCTTTCCTATTACATGGCATAAAAAGGCAAAGCCATGGAGACAGTAGAAAGGTCAGTAGTTACCGGGGGCAAAGGGACAGAGTAGAGCAATGAGAAAGCAGGATTAAGAGATCGATTGATGCTATCATGATAGATTCATGGTGATGTTCATTCCATGAATGTGAATAAATTTATACCAAGAGTGAACCCTGATAGAAACTGTGGGGAACACTTCAGGTGATAATGAGATGTCATTTGTAACAATGTACTTCTCAGAGGATAGTGACAGTGTGGCAGGGTACATAGGAAATCTTTGTATCTTCTACTTAATATCTTTTTGCTGTGAAATATAAAACCTCAAAAAAACTCTATTTATGAAAAAATACAACTACCCACACAAACATTTGCATGCTTTTGTTCAAAGAATGTGAAAGAATGTTAATGTGAAAGAATAAGTTTATAGCCAAAACTCATTTTTAAAGTTGGTTTATCTCCAAGAGTATGAGTGTTTTATTACTATTATTATAAATGCCCTTTAATGTAGGCTTTCTCGTTTATTATCATGGACAGTTCCGAAGTGAAATGAAAAACAGCTTCTTGACAAGCTTGCAGACTTTAAAGTTGTTCAAGTGGGTGGAAGAAATGAGTGCTGCAAAGCTTTATCGACATTGATAGAATTGCTTTATTCTAAAATGACATGAATAAGCCTCTTCAAAAGGTTCATCAAATATATCATGTAAATTTCTATGTCAGTTTTTGGAAGTTGACAACTTTTGGACCTTAGGCATAAATACATTGCCCTGTAAAACTTAAGCCAATGCTTTTGCTGGCAACTTCACAGATTTCTAAAACTGCCTTCTGAGAGTTTACCATGGTACTCCTTAAGTGTGTGTGTGTGTGTGTGTGTGTGTGTGTACACGCATGCACATGCGTGCATGTTATTTCAAACTGTAAAAGTCCTTTTTTGGTGTGGTCATGGGGCTTGAACTCTAGGCCTCAGTGTTGTCCCTCAGCTCTTCAGCTCAAGGCTAGCACTCTACCACTTGAGCCACAGTACCACTTCTGGTTTTCTGAGTGGTTTATTGGAGATAGGAGTCTCATGGACTTTCCTGCCCTGGCTGGCTTTGAACCGCGATCCTCAGATCTCAGCCTCCTGAGTAGCTAGGATTACAGGCTTGAGCCACCAGCGCCTTGTAAAAGTACTTTATAATGAAAGTAGTAAGGGACCTTATATTTATTATAGGTTAGGCACCTCAACATCTCACTTAATTTTAAAAGGTCAGAATTGTCATCTTCTTGTTATCTTCATTTTAAACATCAGCAAATTATGGTATGGATTCACATAACATGGAACACTATGTGTCAGGCAATGTTTCAATTATTTTTTGTATATTAACATTTAATTGCTAATTTTAGCAGCATTAGAAAGATGGGTGTGTCCAATTACCCCATTTTGCAGATGAGAAAATTGAAGAACAAACAGATCAGTGAAAGTAACAGACACTTAGGATTGGAGACATATGACATTTGGCTGGATTCTATGAGTTAACAAAAAGGCTGTGCAACCTGAGGAATAGCAAGTGGATATCCAGTATGGAATGGAATCACCACAGATGCTCTTAAATGGACAAATGAATCAAGAAAAGGTGGTATATTTAAACAATGAAACCTGTAAGTAAACACTTGATGATATCCAAGTGGCAGATTTAAGCAAATACTCAAAGTACTCAAAATTCCTTAGAAGACAAAGAGATAGGCCAACAAAATAAGCACCAAGAAACAGTACTTGCAAGAGGTAGTTGGGGCCAAGGAGAGAGCAGTAGACAAATGAAGAGAAGAGGGGGAGAAATCAAGAATTCCATGTATATTACAAACAACTAAGAAAAGGTCAGGAGGGGGGAGTGAGAATGTTGAGTAACACTGATCAAGTGAGTTGTATTCATAAATTGCTTTGTTAAATGGTAACTCATGTACAACTCGAGATAATAAAAAATGAGTTCAAGGATCAGAAAGACTTAGTTTTATTTTAGTTTATTTCTATCCACCACTTCTGTTCAGCAGATCTTTTGCTACACCTGTCTTTTGAACTCTCTCAACTTTTAAGTCATCTTCTCATTTTAGTGAAACTTTGTATGTTATTGTTGTTCCCTGACTTTCAGAGTATTAGGATAAAGTCAGGGAGTATTAGGATAAAGTCAGGGAATAACAATAAAATACAGAGTATTAGGATAAACTGTTTCACCTAAACTACAATGGCACGTTTGTAGCCCTACCTAGCAAGTATTTAATTCTGATTTAAGCATTTACCTTAAGCTCTTTTAAGATAGAGAGTAACCTCTTAATTGTCTCCTTGCACCATAGTGCCCAGGGAAAGTTTGAAATTAACATTTGAACTAAAGTGTTCTTTGTTTCTCTGTTAAAGAGACAAACAAGAAAATACAATATTACCATAGAAGCCTGAGTAAATAATTTAATGTAAGTTGTGAGAATTTGTACTATTATATAATAAAATGCTTAAGACCCCACCACAATGAGGTCCTAAGATGGCACTCGCTGTGGTGGTTGACACAGAGAAGCCAACATAAGAAAGATGAATTTTAGGCTCCAAGTTGTCAGCAAGGAATATGTGGGCCTCCCTGCCAAGCTCTCTGAGGAAGAGCTGCCACTGGTGTTGGGTTCTGGGGGCCTGCCCACCGCTGCTTGGGTCTCCTTTACAGCAGACAACAGATGTGAAGCGTGGACAGGAAAGGCACTCTTTCCGAGCTGCAAAAACTAGCTTCTGAAGAGAAAGTTGGTTACAACTGGGTACAACAAATAAACCTTGCAACCAAACCCTAGAGCTGGTATAGCACAGCATGTGGCCTATGTAAGAGAAAGCTTGGTGTTTTTTTTCTCTGAAACATCTTTTTATTAAACAGCAAAGCAGAAATGCAACACAATTTTAAATATTTGTAAAATTAGGTCACAAAAGGGATGCAAAATATTTGCAATATGACTACTACATCTTTATTTAAAGTCATTCATTAAATCTTATACTAACACATAAAATTATCCCATGATTAAAGTAGTTCAAATCTAATAACTATAAGCTATATTAGTGGATCTCTTTTCCTAGTATAATATCTTGATATTACCTCTGATATTGATTCCTTTACCAAATGGAATCTATGAACTAAAAATTTTTTTAAATTAAAAGAATGACTAAAATTCTACAAACCAATTAGTTGAATTTATAGAAAGAGTGAGATAAAAATACTAAGCTTACCAATTATACATATAAAATTCTCTTACTCATGATTCTAATACTAGTACAATCGTCAAGCAATTTGGCAACAGTTAATTGACTCGGTACAACAAATAAACCTTGCAACCAAACCCTAGAGCTGGTATATGTGGCATGTGGCATATGTAAGATCATTCAAACTTAACCCATTTTCATATATTTATATATATATATTCCTCAAAAGTCTGTTCTGTGCCAAAGACAATACAAATCTGGAGTGAAAACATTTGGAGTAGGTTGCTACTTCTATCAATTTTTTACCTATTTCTATTTATTCCTCCAAGATTTTCTACTTCTAATAGATACATACCAAAATTCTTATCTTTTCAGATACCAAGTGGGTTATTTGGTGCAAAAGCAAGTTGTTTTTTGTTTTTAAACAAATCTCAATTTGATAATTTAGTTTCAAATTAAAATCCTCTTTATAGCCCAAATCTGTTTTCAAATGATTAAACAGAAACCATCAGTCCTATCTTATTACTAGCACGACTGACAAACTTTAGGCAAGGTTTTGGTTAACTTCAGGACTTACAGATTGGGTGATTACTACTCAAAGTACTTTTACAAATATGAAACTATCTTAGGAGAAGGGAAATAGGGAGGATGAGGCAGATGGAGGAGAGGCACACAATGGCGGACAGATACATACATAAAGCTGTGCATTCAGTACATGATTTTGGTCATATTTTCACAACATGGTTATTTTCTTGTATATCTTACTAAGTAAGCATGTAGCAAAAGACATTTCTAAGCCTATGTATCAATAAGACATTCATCTTCAAGTTAAAATATATACAATTCTAATCATAAAGTCTCTACAAGACATCTGCACATTTTCTTAGACTAACATAATACACAGACTAATGGAAAGAGAAACAGCAATTCCGTAAATGAACTCAATCCCTTACTTTCTTGTGCTTTTTGTGTCAGTTTAGAAAACACTAGAAGCAGACATGAGGTTTTCTATATATTGTCCAAGAACTTGGTTTTCTGATTTTAGCTTCAGGTTTTCTTCTTTAACTGCATCTACTCTTGCTGAGAGATCTTCAAGTGTGTGTTGAAGGTCCAACATTTGATTAATAAGTCATGTTTTTTTCCTCCAGTTCCATCTGATTTTCCACATCAACTGCATCCATGTCAGTGTTCATCATCCTCCTGGGCACTGAACTGAGCCTCATACAGAAAAATCATGATGAATGGTTGTCAAAGGCACCAGGAGAGGCAGGATCCAGAGATCATGCCCTGGCCAGGACTTCAGCACCGACTGACCAAGAAAGTTATTTGTGAAAGCCAACATGGCCACAGGAGGAGGTCCTTTTGAAGAAAGTATAAACAAGCAGGATTTACCCAACTGGAGCAGTGAGTGTGTTGATGATTGGCTTAACAACATGGATTGAGGTGTCCAACCAAAGAAGGCAAATAGAATTCTTTTCATCAGAAAAGAACAAGTTTGGTGTAGGCTTGTTTAAGTTCCTGACTATATTACCAAATCCAAGACATTGTGGGAAAAAATGAAAGATCTGTTAATGTTGAGCATTTACTAATCTAATAGATCAGCTTAAAGAACGAGAAAAATCATATGTGAAATTTCTCCAAAAAATCTTTGCTAGAGAAAATGAGGATATTCACACTACAGATTCAGCTGTGAGATCTGGTTCTGTAGCTGAGAGCACATCACTAAACATAGATGTGCAGTCTGAGGCTTCAGATACCATGAAAGTAGTACATGTGGCTCACCTCTGAGGTGCTGGATCAAACCGCAAGAAAGAATATTTTAGAATGCCATTAAGCTCCATGATTGCAGCTTGGTTACCACAAAGATAACAATAGAGCACTGAAAATCATTACTACATTCTGGTCATGGCATCAGTTACATCCCTCCATCACCAACTGATGAGCTCTAGACACCAATGTCAGCCCATTCACTGGCATGATTAAATGTCTCAGAAATATCTTGCTTGAAGGTGAAACCAGATCAAGGAGATATACCCCAAACAGTACCATCATTTGGATCTGACTTCAGCAAGTCACAGATGCTCATGGGGAACTTCCTGTAGGTGATCAAGGCTCAGATGTGATCCAGTGTATCTATGGATGCTGAGAGACCACCATGGTAGGTAGAAGATCTGCCCATCCACCAATGCAGTGAGAGGAAGATTGGAAAAACTTTACAGATCTTTTTGACTAACATTTCATTTCCATATTTCCTTAAACACTCATCATAGAAACCATAAACTTGTGTGCTCTCACGATTCCCTCAAAGAATGGTGATGCATTCATGGTAACGAACCTTAAGAGCTAGAAGCAGTATGACTGTTTCAAGTGAATAATATCCTTTGTCAACATAATCTCCCATAAACAAGTAATTTGTATCTGGTGATTTCCCACCAATTCTAGACGGTTCCATGAGATTGTGAAATTGCTCGTGCACATCTCCACAGAGTGACTGGACATGGAACCTCTTGTACGTGGGATTCTTTTGTCGGGATTTCCTTAGCCTTCTCACAGGGACTCTTGACCTGGGACTCAGTTAGCTGCTTGCACTCATTCAGCTATTCTATCCACTGGCCCAGCTCCTTGGTGAGCCACATGCTGGAACTGGCGGCTGCTCCATGCTGCTCCTGCACCACCACCTGAACACCAAGATCAGTAGAAAACCCTTGTACTTCCAGGTACATTGTAAAAAGCTTTGGTCAGCACTGCAGTAGACAATCTCTCCCACCTCTTCCCCAACATACACCTCTATAGAGTCCACATTTTTCTTGGGGCTTCCTAAGGACAAGTTTGGTCTCCTTCTCTACAAAGACTTTTATATTTTTTATTGTAAAGATAATGTACAGAGGTGTTACAATTATGTAAATGAGTACATGTCCTATCAAGCATTGTTACCCCCTCCTTTGTTTTCCCCTACTATCCTTACTCTCCTCCCCAAATCCTCCCTCCCCCCTCTCCAACTATCCTTTCTCTCCTCCCCAAATCCTCCCTCCTCCCTCTCCAAAGTTGTAATGTTCGTTTTCAACATAGTGTCTTGAACATCTCATTGTTATAGTGGGTAAACCTGTATCCTTATTTCAGCTTTTTGTTATTTCCCTTCCCCTCCCCAAATTAGAAGAATTATATATACAAGATGCAGGGTACCAGAATCAAATATACCATGGGGAAAGAATATACAATGTACTATGTGATTTTTCTGTTTCTTTTATAAATACATTAAAAACTACATCAAGAAAGATAAAACCACTTGTGTCCCTATCTTGGGATTCATTTTGCTTAGCATCAGGTTATATGCTCACGTGTACATAGCTTTTGACCTCCTCTACTTGTCCTAGACATATTAGTTATTGCAGATAAAGAAACATAGGTCCCATGGTTTCCCTTAAATCTGGCTTACTTCACTTAATTTTTTCCAGTCTTTCCATTTCCTAACAAATGGGACAATGTCATTCTTTCTGAGGGAGGCATAGAATTCCACTCTACATATATACCATGTTTTCTTGATCTATTCATCTACTGAGGGGCATCTGGGTTGGTTCCATATCTTAGCTATGGTGAATAATGCTGCGATAAACATAGTTGGGCTGGTAGCTTTAGTATGGCCTTGTTTGTGATCATTTGGGTAAATGCCCAAAAGTGGGATTGCTGGTCATAGGGGAGCTCAATGTGGAGTCTTTTGAGGAACCTCTAAATTGCTTTCCAAAGTATTTGAACAAGTTTATAATCCCACCAACAATGTAGTAGGGTTCCCTTTTGGCCACATCCCCTCCAGCATCTGTTATTAGATTTCTTGATTCTAGCCATTCTAACTAGGGATGAGGTGGAATCTCAATGTTCTTTTGATTTGCATTTCTTTTATGGCTAGAGAAGTTGAACATTTCTTCATGTTTCTATTGGCCACTCTTATTCCTTCAGAGAACTCTAAGTCTTTAGCCTACTTGTTAATCAGGATGTTTGAGGATTTATTGTTGGAGGATTTAATTTTTTGAGCTTTAAGTATATTTTACATAGGAGGCCCTGGTCCATTGTATGGCTAGTGAAGATCTTTTCCCAATCGATGGGCTTTCTTTTGATCTTGCTAGCTATGTCCTTTGCCATGCAGAAGCTCTCTAGTTTCATGCAATACCATTTGTCCAACCTTTGATTTGTTGTGTTTTTGGGTCTTTATTAAGAAAATTTTGGCCTGTGCCAAGGAGCCCTAGAGTTCTCCTGTTCTTGTAATGTTTTCAGGGTGTCTGCTTTGACTTCATATACCAGAATCAACTCCAAACTGGATCAAAGACTTCAGTGGTATATAAAGACCTAGACTTCTCTCTGTTCTTTTCTAGCTCTTTCTCAGCTCTTCTCTTCTCTTTCCCAGCTTTCATTCCCAGGCCTTTCCCAGCCATGTGGAGAGCCAACATGGCCTGGTGCCAGCCAGAACTATGAATAAACCTACACCTTACCTGAATACCATGTGTGTGGTGCTGTTCTTACTCGGCTACCTCTTTTTAAAAACCTAACATAAATGGTGCCATGACTCGGATAAAGGGCTTAAAGTCAGGATAGCTGGGATTCCTCTTTTTTTCCCTCTTTTTTCTTTTTCTGTTTGTTTTTCCCTTTTTGCTCTGAGAAATACCCACAGTTCTGATGGCCTTTTGTGAACTGGTCTGTCTGTTGCAGACACAGAGCATCGATACCATTGCTGGCCTTCACATCCATGTCCACACCACCTCTCTATTCTGGTGAGTGAAACTGCTCTCTACGGCTCTCTGTTGCTCAGTCTCTTTCTAGATGTGGCACCATGCCAGAGAGCTCCTATGGCCTTTAGCTGAAAGGCCGGTCACCTCTGAAGCCGAAGATGCTTGGCTTTGGGGGCTTGGCCATTTCTCTTTAGAGGGCTCTGGGGGAAGTCGGATCACCGCTTCTGCCTGGTCAGCTCTCCTTCACTCACCAGACTCTCCTACTCATTTAATGGGGTGCTGCAAAATCACACCTGAGCCATGAAACCCCTTTGAAATGCCTCCTGTGCTCCCTGGAAAGCCAGAGAGCCTAATTTTATGACATTCTCAGACGTACAGTTTTTGCTACTGCAAAGGTAAATGGTCAGAAGTCTGTTTAATTTCAGGCTCTCTTTGCTCTCTCTCTCTCTGCCATTCATATCCAACTTTCTATCCTTTTTTGTACAACTTTTGGGCTTGTCCCCTGAAGAGTGCAAAGCAGATTGGGTCCCGGGGACCCCCCTCTAGGTTCTCTCTCAAATACTAGCCAATGTAGGCTTGATCTATTTGTTCAGGGTTTCTTTGCATTTTTCAGAGATTCGTGATCTTGAGTTCGCCATCTTGGCTACATGGTGGGTTAAGGGTTTGGCCCCATCTGACCCTTAACCTTCCACCAAGCTTACTACTCCAACCAGCCTTGCTAACAAGTTGTTTTTTCACAGGACCTGGTAACTGAGGCCGACCATGTGATGTGCTTTGTTAGCAAAGATGTCTAAACATTGTTGTCAAAATTTTAGGTTTTCAGTTTTGCCTTTTTTGTTTTATGTTGTGTATTCTACTGACTACATGTTTTGAAAGTACTGGGCATAACTGTGCTAAAATTCTCATCACATCTAATGAGTTTTGTCATTTCAGAGTATTTGTTGGCAATTCTTGATAAGAACCAGGTAAGCTCTACTTATTCTACTTGATCTCCTTGTTGCTTTAATTGGAAATAATAAAGGGCTTTTGTGGCAAAGATTTCAGTTCAAAGCCAGCCCGGGCTGAAAAATCCCTAAGACTCCATCTCCCAACTAACCTGCAAAGAGCTAGGCTGGAAGCATGGATCAAGACTCTTATCTCTAACCAGCCAAACACTGGAAGTGCTATTGTAACTCAAAGTGGTCCAGTGTTAGCCCCGATCTGAAGTACCCCGTTTTTGGATGCCCTCTCACAGACCACCAGAGACCATAATCAATGCAAACAGCAAAGAGCCTTTTTTTGCAAGCTCAAGCTTGATCCTCCACACACTTGGTAACCGGTGATGCTATGAGCCCTGAGCATAGAATCAGCACAGATTTTATAGTATTAAACAAACAAATTTAAGGAGCTTTTACATAAAAAATACATGATTGGTTAACATTTAAAGCAAGCTAAGATGGGCAAATATAATTTGATGACCTTTACAGAAAAATATCCTTGTTCCATAGCTTGACCACAAATGGTTAGGAGTCACACATAGTCCAACAATATACATGGCATGTTTCACCCTGAGCTCTGAAGAACCGGTTGGTTGGGCCATTATATGGTTTTAACTGAAACTCTTAGCCCTAAGTCACTCAGAGGCAATCACCTGCCTTAAGCAAATGCCACATATGTCTCCAAGCATTGTTTGTGCATGGCTTTGTCTTAAATTCCTGGCATTGGGGCTAAAGTGGGTCACGAGTCGAGTCGCAGAACTGAGATGGAGTGTTAAATAAAAATAGAGTTGCTTAGGTTTTTCATTCCCTCCTCTTCTAGAGCATCAGGGACCAATCATGGTCCCCTAATTGGTACAGTCTTTTATATTTACAGTTTGGTATTGGGATCTCAGAAGTAATAGATTAATGGACTGCGCTGATCTCTTCACAAGGTCCGATTGTAAGTAACAAAATTAACAGTACCAAAGGCCCTTACTTTTTAAATCCTTTCTTATCCAGAAGATACCAATTTTTCCCCAACTTTTTTCCCAAGGCTTTCTTTGCTACCCTCCTCTTCTTCACAATTCCTTGAGCTTTTTTTTTTTTTTAAACTCAGAACAGCCTCAAGGCACCACTGGGATGCAGAAGCTTGCTAGATTTTAAGGCTAAGAGCAGGCCTGGGTCTCATTCCTTTTACTATCTGTATTGATAACACATTCAGCAGGTTATTACCATACCAGAGTCAAACTAAGCTGTGACTTTAAGAGCAGATTTCCAGTCACTATGCACTGAAGTGCCTAAGGCAAGCAAGCCAGTGATATCCTTGCCCCCAATATCCACTGTGGGAATAGAGAGGTTTTCTGGATATCACCCAAAAGAATGTCCCACAAGATCTTAGTTTTAGCAACCTTCAATGGGGAAGCAGTCTTAGGTGATGGAATGAGGCAGGAGTTCAGTCTACTTTTACCATGGTGGAGGTGGTCTGTGTGACCATGTAGATTTCCTCTAGGAGACTGTCAGGCTGTCATCGAACTTTCTCAGTGGCCCCAAGGAACTGTCACACCTCATGCTGGGCTGCAAATTTCTACACAGACTGGTTAAGGATACATTACATAGGCTTGGCAGGTTGTGGCCCCATTGATTTTTAAGACTGTTTAGACCATAGTCCTGGACAATTTACCAAAATAACAACTTTCTTTCTAACCAGATATTTTTGTAAATAAACACAGAAGGCTTAGCCTTGTAACCATCTCTGACAGATGCAGTCTCCACACTTGCACACCTGTTAACACTATTATTTTTATCTATTTTGCCTGGTTTTCCCAAAACTGACTCTGGAGTCTTGATCTTAAAAGGGGGTTGATGGGCAAAGGTCCATCTTCTGTAACTTCTTCAAGCTGACTTCAGGGGTGTTGATCCTACCTAGCCAGCAACTTATAACCTTGGCCTATTTTACAAAGAGGTTATCAGGGTTAGATGTCATTAAGAACAATATTTTAACTTTTTACAACTGCACAGAACTTTTCTCTGGCTACAGCAGTGTAGCTTGTTTAGCACTCTGGGTTGTAAAAGCATCTTTCTGGATGACTTAGGAATGTGATCTCTAGTGACCCTAACAATGCCTAAGTCACCTGTGCAGGCCTTCAGACAGATGTCAATAGAAACACACTCTCAGGTTTATAAACTTTTTCCTGAGCAAATGAATTTCATGTAGCTGGTGTCAGCTCAAAAGTTACTGCCAATTAGAGCTTTTGGCACATAAAGGGGTTGAGATTTAAACTATTTCTCACATTTTATAACATTAGCTTTTTACTATCACAGAGTACTGGCAAGTTTCTGTCCCTTACAAGGTAGATAGTCATGGACATTAGGCATGCTTACAAACTGTCTTCCCATGACCTCCTGGCTCTGACCAATTCTTGAAGGGCCACACACAAATGACTTTAGGATCTGACATTTCTGCCATCCAAGCAATGGCTTACTGCCTCTGGATGCTCCTCCATTGCTCTTGTCCCAGGAGTGTCTTCTCTACACTGGGATAAATGCCTCATTGGCATTTCCCTTAGCTGGTTGCTGAACTTGAACTCGGGGCCTGAGTGTTGTCCCTCAGCTCTCCAGCTTAAGGCTAGCACTCTGCCACTTTGAGTCCTAAAGCAACTTTGCTTGCTCTTTCAGCACTCTGATGGCTGGGTAGAGATGACAGTCTCCTTTTTCTGCCCGGGCTGGCTTCAAACCAGTTTGCAGATCAATGAGTCTTATAGAAGGCCACTTTACTCCAATTAAAAGCAGCAAGGTGGTCAACATAGAAGTAGCTTTTAAGCATGCTCTTACCTGGAACTTATTAAGAGCCAGGGTTACATCTGACAAACTTGTAAGAATCCTCTGTGCTTTGCTCTGGGCTTGCTGGAAACTGTTTAAAAAAAAAACCTATAAGAGCAAACTGGAATAGCAATTCTTTTGGTAATCCTAATTTTTTCCTTTGTGCATTTTGAGGCAAATGTTAACAATTTTAGTTTTAAACTTTATATCCAAAAATCCATTCCTAATTTCTTAAAGACTTTTATTAATCTCTTTTAATACTTTATACTTTAGTTTTCATTTGAGTTTTGAAAAAAATCCTTTAAAATCTTGAGGCTAAGTGTCACTCACTGTCTCTTGGCTGCTCGATTTAAAACAGATATACATTAAAATTTTTAAACTCAAATAACAATTTTTGCTTAATGCAAGAATTACAGTCTCCATCACTGTACCAAAAAGCTAGACTTAACACCTTTATGACTTTTAGAAACATCCTAATTGTAAAACATCATTGAAAGCAAGTCACATTATACAAATAAACTTTTAACCCTCTTTTCAAGGTCTTCTTAATTTTAATTTTAACACATCCAAGGGGCAGTTTTAGTAATACTAATCAGATCATCACATCGCTCATTTTAACCATCATGTTTTCAGTGTCTATCTGCAGGGAAAAGAGAGAACAAAGATGGGCCACTCAGCCCCTTCTATGGAATGGGCACACACCCAATCTGACTCTTTAGGGATAGATGAACTGCGTTTGTGCCAGCTTGCCCTCTTTCACCATGTGTGGACTCCTCCCAGGGCCTGTCCCACCATGCATGACCAGCTGAACTGCACTTCTGCCTCTTCACCCCTCACCCCTACAGATAGGTCTTCTGTTGGCTTCTAAGTTTTTCCCTTTTCTTTTCTCTTGGTTCTTGAATGAAATACATGGTTTTAAACAAACAAAACAGGTACGGTCTTTGACAGTGTTAAAACTAACCTTTACATTTAAGGTTAAACTTCACCCAATTGTTACAGCATGCTGACAACTCTTATCTTGAACATGTTCATAAACACATACAAAACACACACACAGATACTAAAGCACGCAAAAATCAAAATTGGTTGTACATACATTTTCTAAAGTTTTTAAACAAAAATTTAAAACAGTATTTCTTTTAAACTAAGTACCTTTGTTGAGCTTCATTTTTCCAGGGCTTGCTTGTTTAGCAAGGCAATTCACCAATGGGTCTTTTGAATCCCTTCTTGTTGGAGGAGGGCTGGAGGAAGGGGTCACCTGAAACTAAACTGGCCTGATTTTTTTTTATCCAATTTTAGACAAAAGCGCTTTACAAATTGTTACATTGTCAGGACCAGTTGAAAAGTCCAAACCAGTCACACGGCTTTCTACACCCTCCCCGCCTCCACAAGGAGAAAATACAGCCTGAGTCTTGAAGGAAACCAAACTAGTCCAGCAACCTTCCATGCCTCACGGGGAGTCGGGGGCATAGCAGGTCTGTGGCCAAGCCCAGCCAGAGGCTGGAACTTTTAGTCCCCCAGAGATGTGCAAATAAATAACAAAAACACAAATAAACACAAAAACCAAGAATCCACATTTAAAACTGGTACCAATTCTAAAACAGGACAAGAACTGAAGGCTGAGTTGGGGACTAATGGGCCCCCAGCTCATCCTACCAGAACTCTGTGCCGCTCTCACTCAGCAAGCTGAATCCAGAGTCTGCTGAGTGAGCCTGCCACTCTCACTCAGACCTTCCCTACCTCAGAAAACAGAACAGAAAACACACCGAAGTAAACAAGACAGACAAGTGGCCACAAAGACATAATCAGGTCTCAGTGAATGGGGCAACATCTCAAATCCACTTACCAGGGGACTCAAACTCCTTCTACTCATTCCAGAGAATTTTTCTTTTAGATTCCTGCAAACGTTGACCCAGGGGCCTTCCAAGGCAGAGGAGAATTTCCAGTCATCTTGGAGCAAGGGAAAAAATGTTCCTAGCAGCCATCCCCTCAGACTGACAGGTTCTCCCCATGCTCAGACCCCCCTGGGCCAGGCCACCTGCAGGTGTTCACTGGCAGTTTTTAAATGAACAAGAAAAAGAGGCGCCAAATTAAAATGACAAACACAGACAAGACAAGGACAGCATACCACCTATGTCTCCAAGCATTGTTTGTTCGTGGCTTTCTGTCTTAAATTCCTGGCATTGGGGCTAAAGTGGGTCGCGAGTCAAGTCGTAGAACTGAGATGGAGTGTTAAATAAAAATGGAGTTGCTTAGGTTTCTCAAAAAATCCCTAAGACTCCATCTCCCAACTAACCTGCAACGAGCCAGGCTGGAAGCATGGCTCAAGACTCTTATCTCTAACCAGCCAAACACTGGAAGTGCTATTGTAACTCAAGTGGGAGAGCACTAGCCTTGAGTAGAAGTGCTCAATGACAGTGCCCATGCCTTGAGTTCAAACCTCCTTGAATACCAACTGGGACCAGTCATCCCAGCAATGAGCACCTAGACTCAGCCAGTCTGGGGAACAAGGGAACATGGAGAAGAGTAAGAGGAGATGAGCTACTTTGTGCCTGCCCTTTCTAAATTAACCAGAGCTGGGAGCTGCCTGCCCATCCAATATCTATACCTGTCTACCTTTTAACTGAACAGGAATTTATATTCTTGCCTTTGTCACCTGACTTCTCTACCTAGTCGCCAGATGTCAGAAGTAGCTAGGGACATTTCAACCACATTTTCAGACCCAAGTCCTTCCTCTTGCCATTTATTTGCTCTCTAGTATTTTTCCAGCCCCTCAATGCTAATGAGACTTCTCCAGACTTCATCTAAGGACTCATGCCACCAAGGGACAGCTGCTGCTCACTGCCTTCTTGGGGAGGGGACCAAAATTCCAGCCTTTTACCCCTATTGTCAATGCAGGAAGTAGCTAGAGAGAATCCATGCCCTATTTCATGATTATTAAAAGGCTGGAATGTAAGGTCCACTCCTGGATGGCTTGCAGACTCCACCCTCCTCGCAGCAAAGTCTCCACCCAGTACCTGCATTACCTAGGCAACTGGGACACCTGAAGAGGTCACATCTGCATCCGCTGAGGTCATATCTGAATTTGATGTGGCCACACCTTTCTCTGCCCATACCCTAGATAAGGCCTAGCCCAGGCCCAGACACCCTCTCTCTGCTCTTTTCTAGCTCTTTCTCTTCTCTTTCCCAGCTCTCATTCCCAGGCCTTTCCCAGCCATGTGGAGGGCCAATGTGGCCTGGTGCCAGCCAGAACGATGAATAAATCTACCCCTTACCTGAAAAATAAAGATCTAGCCTTAGTTTCCTATAGGCATTTAACCAATTTTGCCAGTACCATTTACTGAAGAGGCTGTCTTTCTTCCATTCTATTTTTTAGCTCCCTTTTTGAAGATTAGGTGGCTATAGGTTTGTGGGTTCATTTCTGGGTCCTTCAGTTCTATTCATTGGTCCTCATGTCTGTTCTTTTGCCATTATCCAGCTGTTTTGATTACTATGGCTTTGTAGTAGTTTGAAATTTGGTATTGATATTCCTCTATTCTTTCTGTTAAGGATTGTTTTTGCTATTTGGGGTCTTTTCTTGTTCCATATCAACTTTGGGGTTGCTTCTCCTATTTCATTGAAGAATGAGGTTGGGATATTGACAGGTATTTCATTGAATTTGTAGATAGCCTTTGGCAGTATTGCCATCTACAAAGACTTCTTATTTCTGTCCTACCTACTCAGTATGAGATTTTATTTCCCAATTCTGATACCTGCCCTGTCTCAGAAGAGATGTTCAACCTGCGGATCCAAATCACAGTTGCTTTTGGATGTCAAGTTTTGGAGCCAGTTTTAAGAAATACACTGAAGATAGTTTGTGCATATGGTTACCATAGTTTCCACCAACTGAAGGAAATGCCAAAGGAGATAAAGCACAAGAACAGAAACTATGATTACTCAGAACTTGTACCTTACAGAAAAAATTTCACAAATACACTAGTATTCATATTCATCACCTGGGAATCAGATGGTGGAGGCGTTTTCCTTCCCCCAGCATGAAGACAAGATATCAGACCCTATCATCCACCATGTGGCCAATATGGCACCAGTCAGATCTGACATCCTTTCCTCATTCCCCACTTTTTTTCTTATGTACATGAAATCTTTTTTTTCTGTAAGAGATCCAAATTTTTCCCTGGGCTGTTCCCTTCTGTAATTTTTAAATATATATATATATATATATATATATATATATATATATATTTTTAAATTTAGATATTTATATTAATAAGTTTTATTGTAAAAATGCCATACAAAGGGGCTACAATTACATGAGCAAAGTAATGAGTACATTTCTTATCAAGCATTGTTGCCTCCTCCTTTGTTTTTCCCCTACCATCCCTTCCCTCCCATCTCCACCACTACATCCCCACCCCTGGTGCCAAAGTTGTAAAGTTTGCTTTTCAACATAGGATTTTGCACATCTAATGGTTGCAATGGAGCCACCTGTATCCCTAAATAAACAATTTGTTTTTTTCCCTTCCCTTCCCCAAAGTATACCAACATCAAATACAGTGAAAACAGGGGTTATACTGTCGGGGAAGAGACATACAATGCAACAAAACTATCACCTTATAAATATGTTAGAAACAATAGCAAGAAATAAAAAACCACCTGTGTCCTTATCTAGTGAAGTAAGCCGGACCCAAAGAAACATAGATCCCATTGAAGTATCCGATTTCAGATGCCTTTCACAGATCACCAGACTCTTTGCAAACAGCAAAGAGTCGTTTATTGAAAGCTCGAGCTTGGTCCTCTGCACACTTGGTAACCGGTGACCTAAGAGGCCCTGAGCACAAAATTAGACAGCTTTTATAGTATCAAACAAACAAGTTTAGGGGGTTTCCACATAAGCAAGTTCACAAGTTCAGGGGATTTAAGTCCACCCTGACCTCACTTGCCTTTTTCTCACTTAGGCAACTGTTGTGTTCCTTAGGGATGGGCAGGGTTGGTGGCAACCTGGGGTTTTTCCAAGAACTTTCTCTTTGGGGATTACTCTGAGGGCAGCACAGCTCAGGGTGTTTGATCTTAAAATGGAGTTACTGTAGCTCTTCACTATGGTTTCCCTTATTTGCAATAACTAGTACATGTATGAGACAAGCTAAAAAGATCAGATAAGATGATGTTAGGTAAAATGAACCCCTTCTGTAATTTAAGAAGTCTCCAACAGTTATGCCCTGTATCTGCTCAAAGTTCTAATTTGGGGATTTAAACTCTCACCCACATTTTACAACCCACTTAGATGACTGGCACATTCTTGCCCAGTTATGAAGCAGACAGACATTTAGAAAGGCATGATTACAATTTACTTTCTCATGACTTCCTGGCTCTGATCAATTTTTTTTTGGGGGGGTGAGGGTCCAGTTGTGGGGCCTGAACTCTGGGCCTGGGTGCTGTCCCTCAGTTCTTCAGCTCAAGGCTAGTGCTCTACCACTTGAGCCACAGTGCCACTTCCTTTTTTCTTTTTGTTTATGTGGTGCTGAGAAATCGAACCCAGGGCCTCATGCATGCAAGGCAAGCACTCTACCACTGAGCCACCTTCCAGCCCTTCAATTTTTGAAAGGCCAAACAGGATCTGTTACCATCTCTGCCATCTGAGCAGTGGCTTGTAACTGCCTCTGGATGTTTCATCATTGCCAGGGTCCCAGGAGTGTCTTTCTCCATGCTGGGATACATACACCTTGGCATTTTCCTTAATCACTGAACTTGAGCTGTAGAGATGAGCGATAATGTTCAGGCCCTGAGTTCAAGGCTAGCACTCTGCCACTTTGAGCCCCAAAGCAACTCTTCTGCTGACCAATTAGAGATAATATCACAGGGACCCTTCTCTGCCCAGGCTGGCTTTGAACCACAGTTCTCAGATCAACAAGTCTAAACAAAAGGCCACATTTATTCCAATTAAAAACAAAGATGATCATTAGAAATAGTTTCTTAAAGCATGGTCTACCTAGAACTTAAGGGCCGAAAGTTATATCTGACAAACTTGTAAGAATCCTCACTCCTTTGTGTGGGCCTGCTGGGAACTGTTACAAAAAAAAAAAAAAAACCTATAAGAGCAAACTGAAATAGCAATTAAGCAATTATTTTGGTAATCCTAATTTTTCCTTTTTGCACTTTGAGACAAATGTTAACAATTTTATTTTCAAACTTTATAACCAGGAATTCATCTCCATTTTTTTTGCCAGTCCTCGGGCTTTAACTCAGGGCATAAGCATTGTCCTTGAGCTTCTTTTGGTCAAGGCTAGCACTCTATTTGAGCCCCAGCACTACTTCCTGCTTTTTCTGAATACATGGTAGTGAGGAATTGAACTCAGGGTTCGATGCATGCTAGGCAAGCACTCTACCACTAAGCCACCTTCGAAGCCCAGCCACCTTCCCAGCCCATCCAATCCTAATTTATTTTATTAAAGTTCAAAGGTTTTTTTTTTGTTATTATGAAAATACCATACAGAGGGGTTTCAATTACATGGGCAAGGTGATGAGTACATTTGTTGCCTCCTCCTTTGTTTCCCCTTACAATACCTTCCCATCCTCCCTGCACCCTCCCCACCCTCCCACCCTCCGCCGTTGGGGAGGGACATACAAAACAACAAAGAAATAATCTTATAAATATGTTAGAAACAATAGCAAGAAAGAAAAACTATTTGAGTCCTTATCTTGGGGTTCATTTCACCTAACATCAATGTATCTGACTGTTTCTGCTTGTCTCAGACATGTACTAGTTATTGAAAATAAGGGAAACCATGGGACCTATGTTTCTTTGGGCCTGGATTACTTCACTTAATTTTTTCCAAGTCTTTCCATTTCCTAACAAATGTTCTTTCTGATAGAGGCATAGAAATCCATTGTGCATATATACCACATTTTCTTGATCCATTCATCTACTGAGGGGCATCTGCATTGGTTCCATATCTTAGCTATGGTAAATAATGCTGCAATACACATAGTTGTGCTGGTAACTTTAGTACGGCCTTGTTTGTGATCATTCCAGTAAATGTCCAAAAGTAGGATTGCTGGGTCACAGGGGAGGTCTATGTGGAGTCCATGAGGAACTCACTTTAAAAACTTGAAAAAGGAATCAAAACAGAAATTAGAAAGTGGAAAAACCTCCCACGCTCCTAGATTGGAAGGATCAACATCGTGAAAATGGCAATACTTCCCAAGGCTATCTACAAATTCAATGTGATACCTATCAATATTCCAACCTCATTCTTCAGGAAAATAGAAGAGGCAATCCAAAAATTCATATGGAACAATAAAAGACCCTGAATAGCAAAAGCGATCCTTAACACAAAGAACAGTGCTGGAGGAATATCAATACCAAATTTCAAACCCTACTACAAAGCCGTACTAATCAAAACAGCTTGGTACTGGCACAAGAACAGACCTCAGGACCAATGGAATAGAATTGAAAATCCAGAAATGAACCCACATACCTATAACTATGTAATCTTCAATAAGGGGGCTAAAAGAATAGAATGGAAGACAGCTTCTTCAGTAAATGGTGCTGGCAAAATTGGTTAACTACTTGTAGAAAACTAAAACTAGATCCTTATATATCAGCCTGCACCAGAATCAACTCCAAGTGGATCAAAGACCTCAGAGTCAAAGCAGACACTCTGACAACATTACAGAATGGAATAGGAGAAACCCAGGTCTCCTTGGCACAGGCTGAAATTTTCTTAATAAAGACCTAGAAACACAACAAATCAAAGAAAGGTTGGACAAATGGGACTGCATGAAATTGCAGAGCTTCTGCATGGCAAAGGACATAGCTAGCAAGATCAACAGAAAACCCACAGATTGGGAGAAGATCTTCACTAGTCATACCACAGACAAGGGTCTCATATCTAAAATATACCTGAAACTCAAAAAGTTAAATCCCCCAACAACAAACCTCAAAGAAACAACTGCCCAAGAAATAAGTGGGCTAAACATCAATCCTAATTTTTTAAGCCTTTTATTAATCTCTGCTTTAACATATTATACTTTAGTTTTCATTTGCATTTTGAAAAATCCTTTGAAATCTTGAGGCTAGGTACTACTCATTGCCTCTTGGCTGCTCATTTTAAAACAGATATACATTAGAAACTTTTGAACTCAAATGACCATGTTTGTTAATGCAAGAATTAACCACCAGCACTGTACCAAGAAGCTAGACTTAACACCTATATACCTTTTTTTGGGGGGGGGATATCTGGTCATGGGCCTGAACTCTGGGCCTGGGCACTGTCCCTTAGCTCTTCAACTCAAAGCTAGTGCTCTACCACTTGAGCCACAGTGCCTCTTCTGGCTTTTTTTTTCTGCTTATGTGATGCTGAAGAATTGAACCCAGGACCTCATGCATGCAAGGCAAGTGCTCTACCACTGAGCCACCTTCCCAGCCCACCTATATGCCTTTTTAAAAAACATATCTAATTGCAGAGTATCATTGAAAGCAAATCACATACTGATACCATATTTTTAAGGCTTTTTCAATGTTAATACATCCAAGTGGCAGTTTTAGGAATACCAATCAGATCATGACATCACTCATTTTTACCATTAAGTTTCCAGTGTCTGTCTGCAAGAGAAAGGGACAGGACAAAAGAGAGGTCACAGGGCCCCTCCTAAGGAATGGGTATGCACCCAACTCTTTAGGGTTAGTTGAACTGCCTTTGTGCCAGCTTGCCCTCTTCTACCATGCATGGAATCCTCCCAGGGCCTGTCCCACCCTGCATGACTGGCTGAGCTGCACTTCTGCCTGTACATCCCTCACCTCTAAAGTCAGGTCTTCTATTAGAATCTAAGTTTTTCCCTTTTTTTCCCCTTGGTTCTTGAATGAAATAGTCTTAGACAGACAGAACAGGTAAATACTTTGACAGTGTTAAATAAACCTTTATATTTAAATTTCTAATAGTGTCCCCAAGTTTTAGCAGAGGGAACTAAATCCCAAACAGCCAATGCCTTTTTGTTGAGTCAGATAACTTGATTACATGTAAACAGCCTTTGCATTTTAAAATACCAAATTTTAAAATACAGATTTTGATTTGTAAATTAAATTCTTAGAAAGTATTTTAACTAAACTTCCTGTTTAAAACAATATAATAATCCTTTAAGATATTTGGCATCCAAATCTGATGACCTTCCTTAGAGTTTAAACTCTTTTTTTTACAGTATGCTGATTTTCATCTTGAACATGTTCCAACATACTCACACAAACCTTAAAGTGTACAAAAATGAAAATCATTCTTACATTTTCCAGAATTTTGATCTAAAGATTTAAGATTTGTTAAACAAAGTACCTTTCCTGAGCTTCATTTACCCAGGGCTTGCTTGTTTAGCAAGGCATTTTACCAATTGGCCTTGTGAATACCTTCAGCTGGAGGAAGGCTAGGTGGGGGTCACCTGAAACTGAACTGGCCTATCTTTTATCTAATTTTCTTTTTAGACAAGAGTATTTTACAATTTAACTGTTCAGACAAGCCAAATGTCCAAACTAGGCTCAAACTGTCTATGCCCTCACCTCCAGCTGCCACTGCAGGAAAATGCAGCCTGAAGCTTGTAAGGTCTTGCAACCTTCCATGCCCACTGCTTGACTGCTGCAACATAGACAAAACAGAGCAGGTCTATGACCAGGCCCAGACAGAACTGGAACTTTTATTCCCCCAGAGATGTCCAAATGAACAAAAATAACAGATTCTAATAACTTGAATAATTGTCTGGGTTTTTTTTCAGAGAATGGTGAGCTCTGGCGTTTAGGGAACCTGATTTTGGTGACTGAGAGCCCCCAAAATAACTCTCTGAACCTAGAAAAGAGGGGTTAGTTTAGAGGAGCTCTCCTGCAGCCATTTTACATTAAGGGAGGGCCAATCTACCTGGCAGAGAGTGCAGAGATGACCTTGGGTAACAGTACTCATATGCCCTGGCTTTTTCCTGAAAATAAGAAAAAGATCTAAAAGCATTTCCAAAAGTGATGGATAAAGAAGTTTGGTGCATTTCTGTAAAAAGCAAGCAATCAGTGATCTCAGAATTAGCTTAAACAGAAGTTGTTTCTTTTCCTGCTTAGGCCAAATAAGCTTTCCCCTTGGAATTTTATCAGCACCAGAGTGGAGACCTAAGTTTGAGAGGAGATTCTCCACCTCATCCCAAGATTTCTCCAACATCTGGGGTTGGGGGTTTGGAGACATAGGTTTGACAGGAGATTCTCCATCTCATCCCTTTCTCAATGCTTGTGGTTCTCAGACATTTAGACAGAAATGTCAACTAAAACAGACACAGATAGGTGGCCACACAAACCAAATGGTCAGACAGACCTAAGCAAACAGCACCAGAAGGCACCTCATTATCTTGCTCATGTAACTGTAACCCCTCTGCACATCATTTTTGCAATAAAAAAAAACCTACAGAAAAAAAGGAAGGTTATGACATATCCAGGCTGACCTTGTTCTGGCGTTCTAAGTTCTGACATTCATGCTTGATAAGGTCTGACAACAGCCCTCCCATTAAAAATTTTGTTGGTTTTACACAATTGTTAGATGTTAAATCATCCCTCACCCCACCCCATTTTCCTCACCAAAGGCTGTATGAAACTTTGTCGGTAATGGGGCCTGAATTCTGGGCCTGGGCACTGCGCCCCTCAGCTCTTCAGCTCAAGGTTAGCGCTCTACCACTTGAGCCAAAACACCACTTCTGGCTTTTTTCTGCTTATGTGGTGCTGAGGAATCAAACCCAAGGCCTCATGCATGCAAGGCAAGCACTCTACCATTGAGCCACCTTCCCAGCCCTTGAAACAATCTTGACTGGCCTGTTATAGAACTATTCCAAAAACATGTACTCATCATTCCCATGTTTCCTCTACTTGCTGGTTTTTCCTTTTATAAAACTTTCAAACCTACATAACACTCTTTTGAATATCCAGGAAAAAGTAATCCTATATGAAGTTTTTTTTAATGTAATAGCAATGATAACTTGTTAAACCTGGAACATTGTAAATAACCAAATTTCAAGAACCTTTTGCTATTAAGTCAGTTAATTACTGACTGCCTGCAACAGATCCTTCTGAAGATATTTACACAGACAGGGTTGTACAAGATTTAACAGTGCACATTAAAAATAGAGCTCAAAAATAAAAATCAGCCTTAAAACATGTTTTTGTATCTTTCCCCACATTCTCCCTAAAAGATGACAATATAAAGAATGTCTGAGGGAATCTTCTTAGCTCCAATTTTCTTGGGCTTCCTAGGTTTAGAATTCTCAAATCAGAGACATTCTGAAATGGGATTAAGTTTTTTTTTTTTTTTGGTGTACTCTGCCCTTCAGACTGCTTTTTATTGTGAAAATCCCATACAGAGGGGTTAAAAATACATGCGCAAGGTAATAAGTACATTTCTTATCAAGCATTGTTGCCTCCTCCTTTGTTTCCTCTTCCCAATTCCTTCCCGTCTCCCTCCTCCCCCACAAAAATTTGTAAAGTTCGTTTTTCGACATAACTACTTGTACATCTCATTGTTGCAATGGGTCCACCTGTATCCCTATTTAAACGATTTGTTTTTCCCCTTCCCTTCCACAAAGAATACAAACATCAAATACAGTGTAAGCAGGGGTTATACTGTGGGAGAGGAACATACAAAGCAAAGAAATCATCTTATAAATATGTTAGAAACAATCACAAGAAAGAAACATTTGATACTTATCTTGGGGTTCATTTCACCTCTTGTTCATCCCTTTTCTTAACTCCCTTACTAGAGATTTTTCTCAGAGGTGACTCCATCTCCATTCATCTTAGCTGGACAAATGAAGTTGCAGATTAAGACTCTTAGTCAAAGAATTTAAGAGTCTGAATCCAAGACAATTCTCACACACAGCCCCTGCAAACACAACTATCAAAGCAGTATTCATAGTTTCATTTTTTTCTACCGAGGCCAATGCATGAGGTTGCTTGCTTTTCAGGGTGCCTGTTTGGACCCCTTCCTGATGTTGTGGATTAATTTTACATCTCAGGTCCATTGTCAGCTACAAAGGCTGGCAGGTTTAGCCCATGCACAAGACTGCCACAACAGACCTACCGTCGCTCCTCTTGAGGGGCTCCTAGGATCCCTCATGAATGGCATGGAAGATTTGTATTGGAAATTCCTGGGGTAATTAAGGTTATCCTAAGAACACCAACTCAGAATGCCTTTTGCAGGAGCAAACTTTGCCTTGCTGTCTGTTGCATGCCCAAGTTGAATAAGCACACTGGATGGGCAGCCCACCACTTGCTCCTCTGAATTTGAACTTTGGGATTATCTTTCATGATAGCTCAAACTTTAGACCCCTTTCAAACTAGTCAAAAGCTTTAATAATCAATCCCCAGAACAACTGGCCATGTTAAAAGAAAAATAACCAACTTTTTTTTTTTAAATAACCAACTTTTACCCAGCTGGTGTTCTACCACTAGAGCCATGCCTCCAACCCCTAGCATTTCTCTAAAATAGCTTTGGTAAGGTTGTGACTACCTTTACAAGGGCAGTGCTTGTATCAGTCAAGTACTTCAAGACTTAACTTCTACAATTCTCCCATCTTATTTTACTTTTTCTTCCAACCTAAAACACTGACTTTCCTATTCAGCAGTATCCAAAGGGTATTTTGATTAAAGAGTGCTTGGTTAAGGCAGTTTTTTCAGTCACTGAACAAAACCTCTTATACAAGAGATAAAGCACCCATCCACACATTACTCTGAAAACAATTACTAAAGAGGTAAATATTGACACCATGACTCATTTTTAAAATGCTTGTTCCATCATCAAGCTAGTAAAGGGATCTGCCACCACACAGACACAAACTTTTTTTTTAAAACGGACTGTAGGCTGGTCCTGGGTTTGATCTCATCTCTTTTTTTGCTCAAGGCTACCACAGCAGGTTAGTTGGACCGTCTCATCTTTCCTGCCTGGATTGACTTCAAACACAGATCCTCAAACTGAGCCACCTGAACATTTAGGATTACACTCAGCTTCACCCGAGTTTTTACGTAATTTGTTTGCCAGTATTCAATTCTTGTAATTCTTTCTGTAGCATTGGCCTCCAACCACCATACAGATTCCCTTTCAAGTATTATACTTAGAGCTAATTTCTCCCATTCAATCCTACTAGTGACTCCTAGTTTTTTTCTCCCCTTGGCGGCATTTCCAATGAACAAACCCTGCTGATAAATAAAAGCACATATTGGAATAATTGATTGTGGAGATCACCAGAATAAAACTAATTTGAACTGCTGTTTCTGGTTTCTAGCTTAAGCTCTTTGGGAAAATTTTAGGGGCTCCTAAATGGCACATTTGTAAATATGATTTTTGAATGACCTACTATGAAGTCTCTCCTTACCTAATTTAAGGTATTTGAGAATGGTCAGGTGCACAGATTTCACTCCAGTTGGCCAGTAATATCTTCAACAGTGGTCTTCTGCAATACCACCAGATATTTTGCCTGGCTATGATTAGTGCTTATTGCTCAGCTCAAAGGGCTGGCCTTTACTACATCAGTAAGTTTCCCAGAAATGTCAAATTATCCCCAGGTATAGTTGGCCTTGAAAGAATGGAGCTGGTCAGTGTCAGGGGTTTTTGAAATAGACTCTTGCTTTTGAGAAGAGCAACAGGGTGTTCCAAGTTGTCTTGCTGACCTATCATGCATTTCATGCCCATGGGGTCTGAGATCCATGACAGCACAAATGGGATCACTTGTGTGGCCTCTCTGCCACACAGTCATAGCAGTACTTAGAATGTGGACAGAATCACCACAGTATTTACCTCGCTTATCCAGTCTCAATTACAGTCCTGGTAGACTCAAAAGTGGAAGTCATACACAGTGTCTGCTCCAAGATTGAAGTTGCGACCATATCGTAGGATTAACTAGAAGATTGATTGAGGCCCTGGAGCCAAGCATGGTCACCATAAGGTCATTAAGACTGGAGTTCTCCGTGCAGGATGTTTTCACAAGTCAATACCTGACAAACATTAGACACTTATTTGGGCAGTATGAAACTGAATCAATTTGATCAGAAGCCCCTTCTTACTAGAAGGCAATTCCCCTCCCAACTAGAAGGGAAACCTGCTTTCCTGCAAGATAGAAACC
>NW_012267391.1:1426505-1427836 GCF_000151885.1 Dipodomys ordii
TTTCCAAAGTGGTTGAACAAGTTTACACTCCCACCAACAATACAGTAAGGTTCCCTTTTTCCACATCCCCTCCAGCATCTGTTGTTATCCTGGTTTTTAATATTTTCTCTTTTTTGTCATTTGTGAGGCCTGAACTCTGGGCCTAGGCATTGTCACTCAGCTCTTCAGCTCAAGGCTAGCACTCTACCACTTGAGCCACAGTGCCACTTCTGGCTTTTTCTGCTTACATGGTGCTGAGGAATCGAACCCAGGTCCTCATGCATGTAAGGCAAGCACTCTACCACTGGGCCAACTTCCCAGCCCTTCATCTGAGTTTTTAGTTAAGTTATTTGCCAATGTTCAATTCTTCTAAGGCCTTTGTGCAGCTTTGGCCTCCAATCACCACATGAACTCTTCCCTTTTCAGATAACATTTCTAGAACTAATTTTCCCATGCCATCCTACTACAGCATTTAGTTTATGGGTTTAAAAAAAATTTTAACAAGGGGAAGGAGGTCCGGGAAGATGGCGGAGAAGAAGCTGGAGGCTAAACAAGCTATCGCATAGAAAGCAGTTTTAGAGTTCCAGTGAACAGTCCTAAACCAGAGAACCACACCAAGTGTGCCATCACAGGACAGAGTTAGGCCAGAGAGGGAAAAATCCAGGCAAGGAGACAGATCTGAGCATTTGCCAGCAGCTGCCGCTGCAGCGGCAGCGGTGGCAGCAGCAGCCATAGCCGCCATACCTGCACAACAGAGTCTGGGACTAAGGAGCCAGAGGCGGCAGGTGAGCGGATTCTACTCAACACCAGCAAGAACCGACAAGGAGCGGACATCTTCATCCTGCAGTTCGCAGACCAGAGACGACCCAGGAACCAAGACTCGGCGTGAGTAGAAGCCTAACGTCCTTCTCAGGGAGCAGAGGAGGGAAGGCCACCCCTCCCTCCCCCCAGTACCTAAGATCTCCATCTTGGATACTGACAAAGCTTGGCAGAGCAGCTAGCTCCAACTCAGGCCTTGCAAGAAAACTAGAGTCATTTAGCAGGTCACAAGAACCTGACCTGCCAGACTCAGCTCCAACCAGGGAAAAGTCACCCAGCTTGGGCGCCAGCCCGAGGAGTGGCTTTCTTCACTGGGTAATCAGAGCCCAAGGCTGCCGCTCCCTTTAGCAGCCTTGACAATCAATTGAAATTCAGTAAACATAAACCCTGAGAGTGGCTCCAGGCTGGGCTCTGTGAGTTTCTCACAAACTAGCCCCCCCCACCCCCCACCCCCCACCCCCGAAAAGCTACTGTTTGCTGAAAGGCCTCAACTCTACCCAGAACCTAGCCTCATCACAGCATCTCCAAACTTG
>NW_012267391.1:1428261-1533022 GCF_000151885.1 Dipodomys ordii
TTTTTTCTTTTTGCTTATGTGGTGCTGAGGAATCGAACCCAGGGCCTAATGCATGCAAGGCAAGCGCTCTACCACTGAGCCATCTTCCCAGCCCTAACAAACCTCTTTTTTTTGCCAGTCCTGGGGCTTGAACTCAGGGCCTGGGCACTGTCCCTGAACTTCTTTTGCTGAAGGCTAGCACTCTACCAGTTGAGCCACAGTGCCACTTCCAGCCTCTTCTGTTTATGTGGTGCTGAGGAATAAAACCCAGGACTTCATGAATGCTAGTTAAATACTTTACCAGCCCCCAAACTACATTTTTATTTATAGTAATCATCAGAATAAAACTGATTCATAAGCTGCTATTTGGTTTCTGGCTTTGAACTTTTTGGAAACTTTTGGGGAATCCTGAATAGCACCCATGTAAATATGAGATACAAATGACCCTCTAGGGAAGGGGTCTCTCCTTACCTAGTGTAAAATGTTTGAGAATGGACAGGTGGGTGAAATGCTAGGGTGAAAGGGATGGCCAATTGAACCAAAGCACAGGTTCTTCTCTAGTTGGCCAGGAAGGTCTCAAGCTCTGGTCCTCCACAATACCAGACATTTCCCCTGGCTATGGTTAGTGCTTACTGCTCATCTCTTCACAGGATCGGCCTTCACTCATCCTGATAAGTTTCCCAGAAATGCCAATTGTCCCCCCAACCTAGAGAGGCAAGGGGTATAGTTGGCCTAGGGAAGATGGGGTTTTTGTCTTAGATCCTTACTCTCGCGAACAGCAACAGCAGGGTCTTACAAGTTTCCCCAGGCCGTGTTTGACCAACAGATCATGCACTCCATGCCCTTGGGGGTCAGAGGTTCCTCACAGTGGGAAGTGGACCACTTCTTTTTCTGGCCTCTGTGCCACACAATCTTAACAGTAATGGACAGAATATTTAATCCATTTCACCCAAGCATTTTTGTTGTGGGACTTGAACTCTGGGCCTGGGTGCTATCCCTGAGCTCTTTAGCTCAAAGCAAATGCCCTACCACTTGAGCCACAGCACCACTCCCAGTTTTCTGTTGGTTAATTGGAGACAAGAGTCTCAAGGGCTTTCCTGCCTAGGCTGGCTTTGAACCCCAACCCTCAGATCCTGAGTAGCTAGGATTACAGGTACAAGCCATTGGCACCCAGCTTTTGGCCTACATTTTAAGTCTACCCTGAAAGTTTGCTTCTGAAACAGTTTCCAATGCTATACATCTGTGGATCAGCTAGAGGATCCATCCAAGCCTCAGAGTCAAAGTGGGTCAGCTGAAGGAGTTTAGTGAGTAGAATTTTTTGAGTTCTCCCTTCCGTATATAGGATTTAACACATACATGCAAGCACATATACACAAGTTTTTGTTTGGACAAGTGCACATTATAGAGCTCAAAAATGAAAATCATTTATAGTGTTTTCAGACCTTTTTCAACATTCTTCCAGTGGATTATCAGGAGCAGGTCTATGGATCCATTTTTCTTTGGTTCCTTAGGTCTACAATTCTTATTCCCCATTTTAGCAGGTCTCTTGTGATTTAAGTTTTTGGTGCACTTAATCCTCCCTATTGTAAGTTTCTTGTGCACCCCTTTCATATTCAACTCTTCCCTTACTGGGTATTTGTCAAATATGTCTTCCTCCAGCTCCCACATTTTTTTCTTGGGCCAGAGAATGAAAACGCATGTCAAGACTCAAATTCTCTTTGTGCCTAAGTCACACTCAGCCCATGAATATTCCCACCAACAAGGTAATACATTCTAGTCCAATTTTTCTTCTCATGGTCACTGCATGAAGTTACTTTTTGGGGGGGTGCTTCCTTGGGCCCCTTTCTGACATTGCTGATAAACTTTCCATCTTGGGTTCATCATTAACCACATGGGATGGTGTTTAACCCAAGCTTGAGCTACCTCAACAAGGTAGGATGTGTCTCCTCCTGAGGGGTTCCCAGGATCCTCTTGAGTAACAAGGATCCTGGACAAGTCCTCAAATTGTTGGGAATACTCCCATAGCATACCCCAATATCCCAAGAAAGACCATCAACTTGAAAGAACTTTGCATGGCAAAGTTTAGTTCTGTCAAAGGGCATGTTACTGTTACTTACAGGAAGCCAATTAAGCAACCAGCCTTCGCGTCCACGCGGGGTCATCGCCCCACCACCGTGCGTCAGGACCGGGGTCTGGTGCGGAGAGCCTCTCGTCCTGGGAAACGGGGTGCGGCATCAAGAGTGTGCCCTGTGGTCAGCCAAGCAGCTAGGATCTGACTGATTCATCTATAGCTCTGAAAATGCTGCAGCCCGCTCTGTGTTCTTTGCTCTGTGCTCAATATGTGTGCTTAAGTCCACAGCTATGGAAAGGGCGCCACCCCCACTCCCATCATGCAACGCACATTCGTGTGGAACCTGGCGCTAAACCATTCGTAGACGCCCTGCTTCTGGGTCGGGGTTTCGTATGTAGCAGAGCAGCTCTCTTGCTGCAATCTCTTGAAAGTCAGCCCTCGACACAAGGGTTTGTCTTTTCACCCCCACCCCCACCCCCACATGGGCGGGCAGTCATCCCAAGCCATCCCAACCCAGTGGGGTGGGGTTTGGGGGTGTTCCCCTTCCCAACCATCCGGTCCTGGGTGGGGCCTCCTCCTGCTTGCTCTCTCTCCACTCTCCCTTCGTGTGGCTGGTGGGCCTCTCATCCACACACCCCTGCCAGCCCGAGGCTGGGGTTGTGTATGTGCGAGGCTCGGCCCGTGTCGGCACTGGGGAGGGGGCGGACACACGGCTCCAGAGTGCTGAGTGGGAATCTGCCCAGGTTTTACCCTTAATGAGTTACTACTTGTCTTGATCAGAAGTTGTGCTCACAGTCTTGTTCAATTGTCGATTTTGAAGCTCAGCTGGCTATTTTCAAAGGGGTTAACAGTTTCAGAGCAACCAACTAAACCAGGACAACCAGGCCAGAAATTTTTAGAAAAATCTTACTCAGCTTGTGCTCTATGAGTTAATCCATGCCTCAAGTCCCTAGAACGATTCTAGTAACAGGATATACTTTAGTTAAAATAGCTTTTTGTACTCTTAGTTGCTGAGGTATATGTAGAGCCCTTTGACTCTGCTTAGGGCGTGTTCCAGGATTGATTGGTCAAGGGGTGGACTTGTGCTGCATGGCATCTCGTGATTGGTATCCCAGTCTCGGAGCATGAGTAGGAAGTTTCCTTATTGGATGCCCCATCTCAGAGCGCAGGTGTGGAAAACACTTTTGATTGGATGGGAGGTAGAGGGACACTCCCCAGACCAAGTCAGAAACAGCAACAGCGCATGCGTTAGCACCTGAAGCCTGTTGGGAGCAAGGCGTGTATATTTTGCTGAGTCATCCATCCCTGCCGTGTTGGAGCCAATTCCAACCATCACCTGTTATCCATAACTACCCAGCTGAAGTGGTTTAACTCTCTCTGAGTGGCACATCTACACTTGTTACTCACAGGGTGCTGGTCTCCCATGAAACACTATGCTGACAGAGACTGAATACCTAAATAGCTGTTTGAAGCAGCAAAGCCCTCTGACCTAAACTTGTACACTTACCTTGAATGCCGCTTGATTTCTCCTTACAGAAGGCAAATTTGAACCAACATGGTAAGATACCGTTAGCAACTCTAGGGCAGAGAAATAACTGGACTGTATTTCTAAAGTCAGGTGAAGTAGGGGCCACCATTTCTGAGTGCTTGTATTATCTTCATAGTCCTGTATTTTGTTGTGGGAAGTACTTTCTCCTATCAATTTGACTATTCTATGTAACTGATATAAGTAGAATTAGGCAATATTTGATCTTTTTATGACTGGCTTTGAGGAGCCTGAGGCCTGAGTGACTCCATCTTGAGCTAGCTGTCATCTTCTGAAGTATGACCGACCATGAGCTGGCCTAGGAATGAACAGAAGAAGCAATTCTTGGCACTAGGAACATAAACAATCCTTGAGAAAATCACAGGCAGGCAGGTGCTGGAGGGCAGGGTGTCGCCCACAGTCAGGCCACAGGTGGTGTTTGTTTAAGAAAGGAACCCTGCAGTTTAGCACATACCTCCTTGAGACTCCCTGTAGTGCAAGCCAACCAGTTTAAAGTATGTCAGCCCTCTGATCTAACCAACAACCTGTTTCTGCTTTGTAGTGTGCCTATCATACTATAGAATTGTATTATGATTTTCCCACGACATGTAATAATTTGTTGTAAGATGCTATGATGTATACAAAGTCCCTGCCTTCCCTAAAAAAGTGTATAAAAAGTACTATAACCCTGGGCTGGGGCCTCTTAGCATACCAGTTACCTGGTACACAGAGGACCAAGCTCGAGTTTGCAATAAAGACTCCTTTGTTTTTACATTGGTGACGGTCTCTGATGGTCTTTTGGGTAAGGATTTCCGAATTCAGTTTTACAGCTTATTTCATTTAGCAGTGTCCCCCAGATTCATCAATAATATAGCATCTATCACAACATAATTCTTTTTAAAGTTGAAGTAATATACCATTGTATGTATAAACCACATTTATCTATTTATTTGTTGATGGCCATTTGGATTGCCTCCATATTTTAGTATTGTAAAAAATTAATATGAGTGTTCAAAGATTTCTTCAAGACCTTGCTTTAGCTCTTTAGAGTATATGACCAGAAGTGGAGTCATTGTATCTCTTTTCTTTCTTTCTTTTTTTGTCATGGGCTTGAACTCAGGGCCAGGCTACAGTCTCTGAACTTTTCCTCAAGGCTAGTATTCTACTACTTTAAACTACAGGTCCACTTCCTGTTTTCTACCCAGGCTATCTTTGAACCTTGATCCTTGGATTTCAGCTTCCTGTCCTGAGGGGTTAGGATTATAGGCATGAATAATCCTGTTTTTAATTGTTTGAAAAGATGCCACACTGTTTCCCATAGAAAGGTTCCAATTTTACCACACTTTTGTTAGTATGTTACTTTGTTTTTTGTAGTTATCCTAGTTCATATGAAGTGGTCATATTCATTGTTTTGACTTACACTTTCCTGGTGATTAGTGATGTTAAAGACTTTCTTCATGTGCTTGTTAATACTTTGTCTTCTCTGGAGAAACATCTGAGTTCTTTGCACATTGTAAAATCAGGTTGTTTGTTGTTGTTGGGATGATGTTCTTTGTATATTCTTGATGTGAACCACTCATCAAATATATGCTTGCAGTGACTTTATCCCATTCTGTGTTGCTTATTTGGACACTGATGATTGCATCCTTTGGTGCATCCTGTTTTGTGTTTTCCTACAGTGACCCTTCTCTGATGTCAGTTTCCAGTATGTCTTATGGTCCTGTAACTATGAACTATCATATTGATTTGCACTCCTGTTTTTGTAATAGTGAACTAAAGCTACATAATAATGCTCTGGTTGCCTATCGGCTCCCATTTTTGGATCTCTTTCCCTCAGCTTTTAGGAAAAAGTCTTGGGGCATAGCCACAACTTGTTAGGTCCTAAAAACCCTGTAGAAAGTTGCAGCCATTAAATTTAGTTAGTTCTGATTGAAATATGTGACTTCCAATTTCTAAAATAGGGCAAATAAAATGAAAATTGATACAGAATATTTTTTAATTGCCAGTCATAGGGCCTGAACTCTGGGCCTGGGTGCTGTCCCTCAGCTCTTCAGCTCAAGGCTAGTGCTCTACCACTTGAGCTACAGAGCCACTTCTGGCCTTTTCTGTGTATGTGGTACTGAGGAATCGAACCCAGGGCCTCATGCACGCAAGGCAAGCACTCTACCACTGAGTTGCCTTCCAATGCTTGATAGGAAATGTACTCATTACCTTGCTCATGTAACTGTAACCCCTCTGTACAGTATTTTTAAATTAAAAATTTATTTAAAAAATGAAAATTAAGAGCTTCATAATGTAGAAGCACACCAAAACTCTAGATACATATTTTTCTTCATATGAGTATTTAGACTTCTATGAAGCTAGAAATTTAACCTACTTGCAAGTTAATAATGAACTTGTCACATTTTCATAGATGTTAGACGATTTGTGATACTTTTGGGTCAGAGACAAGAGGGACTTATTTTTTACACCAATAGTGAAAGTTAGTGATGTGAGTAAATCTCCCAGCCCTCAGTGCTACTGAGTGAGGTAAAGATAGCCAGGTGAAACCTATATAAACAATGGGTTCTGAGTTTGAGCAACTGTGGTCTATATAATGAGCAATAGTCATGCCTGAACTTTACTCTGGAGGATGACAATAGCTTAGAAATAGCTTGTAAAAATATCTTTGTAAATATACTATAGAATAAAGAGCAGCTAGTGTTCACTTGGAAATATGCAAATACTTGAGACTGCTGTGGAATTGTTCTTTTTCTTTTGTTTCTTGAAGGTTCCTAGCTACCAAGACCAATACATATTTCTCCTAATAAATACATAGCTCTCCTTAAAAATGAGGCATGACAATTTGTTGAGATTACTTATTCTTTTTCTAGCCCTAAGCCTTAAGATGAAATAGGGACTTAAATCCTATCTTGAGTACAATTCAACAAAAGAAATAGATGGAGTTCATATTTTACACATCTAGAAACTTTTCTCTTAGAGCCATTTTTTAATGCAGGTGTGGAAGAAATTAAGGAAAAAATAGGCCCACAAATATATTTTACGAAGATATTCTATGTATTTTAACAGTAATAAAGGATTACATTTCTGTTTTTTAGTGTGTGAATATTTACAGAGTATGTACAGAAAACCAAAGTTTATTCTAGAACCTATCATGGAATAGAATGTAACAAATTTTCTATATAATTCTTGTATATTTATAGAATTCACCTGTCTGATTTCTCTCCTATTTTGATAAACAGAGCACCTGTTTTACACTTTGAAATACATTTTTCTACCTACAGCATTCTAGACACTTTGCTGTCTACTAAATATAGAAAAGATTCATGCACAACCCTCACTTTCAAGTAGCTTGTGTTTATCCCCACCCCTTTCCTCCCAGCTGTCAATCTAGGTGAGTGATGACTGAATTCTATGAAAGAAAAACTCAGATAATTCACAAACATGCAGTTAGTATCCAATGGAACCTTCTTCACTTGGATTATATATTTTTTTTTAATTTTTTTTTTTTGGTCGGTCATGAGGCTTGAACTCTGGTCTTGGGTTCTGTCCCTGCACTCTTCAGCTCAAAGCGAGTACTCTACCGCTTGAGCCACAGCGCTACTTCTGGTTTTCTAGTGGTTTATTGGAGATAAGAATCTCACGGACTTTACTGCCTAGGCTGGCTTTGAACCGTGATCCTCAGATCTCAGCCTCCTGAGTAACTAGGATTACAGGTGTTAGCCACCTGCGCCTGGCTTGAATTATATTTTATCACTATCTTTGCAAGAACTTCAGCTTCCTTATTTTGAAACTGAGCTGTCCAGCTAACAGGGAGTAGATGAATCTCATTATTTAAAATTTCATTTAACTTAACTAAAATTGGAAGAATTACTTTCTCAGACACTATTCACATTTGAGATTCAGTAGCTGCATGTAGCCAGTGGCTAGTCTGTTAGACAATACATATATAGAATATTTCCATTATCACAGATTTTCTGTTAGAACTGTTTTAGAGCGTGTTTCTGCTTGTTAAGGGATGGCCCATGTTTATAAACTACATATGCTCAATAGCAGTACTCAGACTGAAGATCAGACCAGAAAGGCTAGATACCCGTAAAGCTAAAATATAATTATAAATTGTTCTACATAGGCACATTCATTTGTGAGGAGGAAAAGGATCAAACCACCAACATCCACAGAATCAACCCTCTCAATTTTAGGACTGAATAGGTAAAAATTTCATCAATTCTTTGCAGCTTTGCTTCTGTAATTGAAATTGGCTGTGGTATTCTCTCTTTTTTTTTTTTTCCCCAGGGCTGAGGACGGAACCCAGGGCCATGTGCACACTGGGCGGGCACCCTCCCGCTGGGCTAAACCCCCAGCCCCAGACTGTGGTGTTCTCAATGGTGATTTTTTTGGAAAGTATAAATCTGCAATTACCACATTAGCTCACAGAATAATTATGGTTTGTGCTTTGTAAATGTCATTTGGTATTTACATGTGACATTTCAATTTCTCCTGGTATCAATACACCACAAATATCTTTATATTGTTTCTGAGTTATTTCTTTCATTAATTTTGATTCTTCTTACAGGAGACATTTAAAAATTAGTGGAAAAGTTAAGACTTTCTTGTGTTTTATAATCCCATTAGTACTCAGTATGCTTAATAAAGAATGAGAATCCAAGAACTATGTGTAGAAATTTTATATCCATTCCCTTTCATTAATTACTGGAGCAAAGAGTACTGGCTCCCCAGAATCTCACCTTCAGAATTGAAGAATGAGGTGGGAATAAGGCAAGGAAAGAGAGACATAGTAATTTGCACTGAAGTTGCTGTGCTGTCACAATGAACACATGTTCTCATGCAATCTTTTTGAATCCCACAGTTAGCATTTTTGTGGTTTTTATTAGTGTGACAAGGATGACTGACTTTCCCAGACTGAGAGATGGAAATGTGTGGGACACATTTATCTATGGAATCTTCCTCAAAATTGTGTATCATTCAGTTTGGCTCTCAGTGCCTTTTCCATCCTTGTCACAGGTATGTATTTCTACAAGTGGAGAAGTTAGTTCATCATTTGCCTTTAAATGATGAAATTATGTGGATTTGGGGGATTGTGTGATTTGCTGTAGAAGCAAAGTATTATGAGTAGGATCCTTTGGTCCACGTTGACATTTCTTTGTGGAATTCTTATTGGGGCTCTTACTCATGGACTCCTGTAAATAATTCTCCCTATATTCCAGTCCAGTAGAATGGGGCAATGCATTAGAACTTTAAAACATGCCTATAATTCTTTTAAAATATAGTTTTAAATAGAATAAGTAAAAGCTTTTGGTTTTCTTTTTTAGTATTTTATTTTAATTTTATTGTCAAGGTCAAGAAGAGGAAAACAAGACAAGAAAAATTCTATTCCTGGTTATCTAAAAAATAGGATTGAACAACAGCCTACCAATAGTCTGAAGAAGAGAACAATTATTTAAGTGAGTTGTTATTATAAATTTAATAATAGAGTGATATGCATGGTTTCTGCTCAGTCTTAATTGTAATTTACACTTCAGCCTTCAGAAATACACCACCTCTCTTCTTGCCTCCATTTCTGTATTCTGAAAATGAAGATAATATTATTCCAACTAGAGATGATGAGATATGCAACACCATCAGATGACACAGAACACATATTTGCATTATTGGGATTTATCCAACAATTGTTGAATAGCTTCTATAAAAAACTATGTAACAATTGTCTTATAGCTTTTATAAAAATCTCAACAATAATTTTATTGGCTTAACACCTTGCTTAAAGGTGTTAAAATACCAACCAAATTTATCCTAATTTTAAAAATTGATATAAAATCAACTCAATCCTCCTGTTCTTTAAAAAAGTAAATCCTCTTTATGAACTCCTCACCTTCTGACACGTAGCTTTTAAGTGCATTTTCATGAAACCATTACCTCTCATTTTCATCTCATTGAACTCAGTTTTACAGAGTTGTTCTGTCTTACAAAACTGGTTGCAAAGACTTTCCCTTGATTTCCCCAAAAGATGGTAGTCATTTGTGTAAATGACTTCTCAAAACTTTTAAGGCAATTGAAGAAGGAAATTATAGCAGAAAATTGCATAGAAAATATCTTAAATTGTATCAAAAATCTTTTTCCTTTTTCTTGCCTTTTTTTTTTTCAGTAGAAGGGATGGAATTCAGGGCCTCAAACTTGCTGGATAATTGTTCTTGATCCATACCCCTAGCACTTTGTTTAGCTTTAGTTTTCATTTCAGATAGTCTTATATTAACTGCCTCAAACTGTGGTCCTACAACTTCTGCCTCTCTTATCAACATGTGGCACCAGTTTGTTTTAGAGATTGGAGTTTCAGTATTATATTTTTTACCATACAAACAGCAAACATCCAGTGTCTACCTCATAAGTAGTTAGAATTATAAGCATGTACCACTATATCAAACTGAATTTTTCTAAAAAGAAATCATCAGTACTTCTGCTTACAAGGAATTATTCACTAACTTCTCTTTAGTCTCCAATTCTCTGCTTCTGTAACTTCTTTCTCATTTTTTCCTCACTGAAGACTGCAAATTTGTGATAACTTCAGTTTTGTTAAAGCTTTCAAAATATTCCTGTTTAGTCTACATTCGTCACGCCTCATGTTCCATATCATAGTGATTTTCCTTACCAAAATTATTTGTCTCAGCCAGGAGAGGTGACTGATGCCTGCAATCCTAGGTACTCAGGAGGCTGAGATGTAAAGATTTTGGTTGGAAGCCAGCCACATATTTTCTATCTAAAAGGAAACTGGGCGCCACCTAGTAACATAAAAATATTATTTCATATTTACTATAATAACATCTTACAAATTTAAAGTTATTCATTTGATAACCTTAAAAGAAACAAGGAATTAAACATGAATTTCTCTCAGTAAACCCAAGTCAACATCTTAAGAAATCTATTTATTAAAAAAAAAGTTATTCTGGCTGCCTGGGGCTCATGCCTATAATTCTAGCTTCTCAATCTGAGGATTGTGGTTCAGAACCAGACTCGGAGACAAATCTGAGAGATCTTTACCTACAATTAACCAGCAGAAAGCTAATACTGGAGGTATGTCTTAAGTGGTAGAGCACCAGTTGTGAGCAAAGCAAAATGGTCAAGCAAGAATGAAAGCCCTTAAGTTCAAACACCAGTATTGGCACACAAATAGATAAATATATAAAATATAAAATTAAGCTAGCCACCCATGGCTCACACCTGTAATCCTAGCTACTAATGAAGCTGAGATCTGAGGAAAATCCTTGAGACTCTTATTCCAATTACCCACCAGAAAACCAGAAGTGGCACTGTGGCTCAAGTGGTAGAACACTCACCTTGAGCTGAAGAGCTCATGGACAGCTCCCAGGCCCAGACTTCATGCCCCATGACTGACCAAAAATATATATACATATATAAATAAAATTCATGAGAAAATTTGAAATATATCCACAATGGAGTTTTCAGCTATACATAGCAATAAAATTATGTCATTGATGGGAAAATGGATAGAACTAGAAACCATTATATTAAGCAAAAATAAATATGCTGAGAAAGTAAAATATTATATGTTCTTGCTTGTATGAAGTATCAAGCTGTAAAAATGAAAGACAGAAATATAAAACAGGTTCTGTTTGAGGGTAGGTACCAGTGGAAGGGGAGAGGATAAAACAAGAGGGCATGGCCGGGGGTGGGGAGAGGTGAGTATTATCTTCTAAGTGCATATTTTGTGTGTGTGAGAACAATAAAACCTGTTGAAATTGTTTCAAGAAGAGGGAAGTAGAAAAGAGAGAAAGTGATAAAAGGGATGAATTTTGATAGAGTTATATAGTATGCATGTATAGTAGTGAAAAAGTCTATGTACAACTAATACAGGCAAATACAAAGTGGAAAAAATTATGAAAAGCAACAGTGATACCAAAATAATATTTAAACGTGTAAAAGTTTGTATCAAACATTGAAAGATTTCTCCTGAAGACAAAATGTCTATAGTAAAATTACTTTCTTCCATTGTTAAAAATAATGAGCTATACTGTGGACTGGTGGCTCACGTCTGTTATCTTAGCTACTCAGGAGGATCAGAGTTCAGAGCCTGCCTGGGCAGGAAATTCCATGAGATTTTATGTCCAATTAACCACCAAATATCTAGAAGTGGTCTAGTACTAACCTTGAGCAAAAAAGCTAAGAGACCCCAGTCAGACCTTGAGTTCAGCCCTACTACTGGCTAAATAAATTAATACAATGTTTAGAATATAATGAGATGTTATTAAGGAATATAAGAATCATTATTGAATATGAATACTCTAAGATGTGATTATAATAATAGATTAATTTACCATGGGAAGAATGCTTAGAAAATAACACCTATGATAAAATCAGGACTACAAAGATGAGAAAACTTTGCTATACCAAGTAATGAAATTAGTCATGACTGTAGGAAAAAAGCCAGCAAGCAAACAAAACCACACTGGGATGAATATAAGATCCTAGAATTCTCTCTTTAATTTGTCACTAGACAAGGCAATATGCAACTTTTTATTTAAATCTTTGAAACTCATACATGGTTTTAAGTCCAATACCACCAACTATAAATCAGGAATCACATGAAGTAAATTTCATGGAGAACAAAGCTCAAAGATTTGTATATTTGACTGCATTATAATGAAATGTTATCAGATTAATGATTGATTGCTTATTCTTGACAGAAGAATCTTCAAGGAGGAGCTGCCATTGGCCTTGACTTTATTAGATGAGTGAATTTTACTAACTGTAAATATAGAGCCATGGAAGGGAAGGTTGGGGAGCATACAAGTACAGCAAGCTACAGGTTTCTCCACTAGGATGTGACTATCCATCACCATGATGGTTAGACTCTAGCACCTGGAATGATAAGTTGAAGGATCATACTTGGATAAAATATTTAAAATACTTAAGATAACTTACTACTTCTGAGTACTGATAAAATAGGTAATATCCTTTTTTTATTTTGAGGAGGCAGAATTTGGAAAAGAGTATTTAACACTGACCAAATACATATATTTGACTTAAATAAACCTTATATGTCAGTTCTGTGACATGAGCAGTACAATTCATTGCATAATATAGATGTTCAGAACCAATTGTTTTGTATGCACTGATAACACTTATTTATTATTTCCATATTAAGTTACTTATCTAGTAACTACACATACTGAGATAATCAAGTCTTATGCCTAAAAATGAATAATATCTTCAAAAGTCTGATGTGCCCATTTCTACAAAGAATGGACTCACCATCTCTTCTGAATCTCATCCTGTGTCTCTTTCAAGTCAAAGATCTTTCTTCCATTGTTAAAAAAATAAAATAATGATCTTAAAATCAAGCCAGAGTTTTATCCCTTATAACTGTACCTGGTCATTAATATACTTGGTCCGTCACCCATATTTCAAGAAGTAAGCTACAATTTGAGTATTAGAGTTTTCTAAATAAAGTTTTCTCTGAATAACCTACTCAAACATATATACTATACTATAGGAATCTAGACCCCACTAACGCCTTAAGTCCTATTACAATGTGAAGCAATACATTAGGAAAAGCATTGGTATTTGTCTTTCAATAGTATGTGTGTGTGTGTGTGTGTGTGTGTGTGTGTGTGTATGTGTGCATGTGTGTGCATGTATGCATGGGCACATGCACTCTGGTCTTTGGGCTTAAACTCAGGTCTAAACGCTGTCCTTGAGCTTTTTTTGCTCAAGACTAAGTGCTCTTTCACTTGAGCCACACCTCCCCTTCTGGCTTTTTGGTAATTAATTAGAGATAAGAGTCTCACAAGACTTTCTTTCCCAGGCTGGCTTTGAACTATGATACTCAGATCTTAGCCTCCAGAGCATCTAGGATATAGGCATTATCTACTGTTGCATGTTTGTTTTTCAATATTTTAAGTGTTTTCCCCTTTCTTATGAATTCAAATGTTGTTTTTTCAGTATTTTTGTACATTCTCAAACTGTTGTTCTCAAACTGTCAAGATGATAAGCATCTGTTTGATAGGTAATTGTTCTTTTTATTGTGTTTGACATATTTTTAATTGTTTCCATTGATTTATACATCCCAGTTATTGCATATGGTGATTAGAATATTTAATATATAGACTTCAGCTTTGCCTCCAAGGAGATGGTAGAAGTAATGTTCAAAAGAATGTTTTAAAAAATTCTTACAGAGACAGCATTGTGAACTTTATACATAAAAAGGACAAAATTTTAGTTGGTCTTTGTTCCTATGAAGAAATTTTAAAAATAGGACTTAAATTATATGGTAATATACTTTTAAAATGCCAACTGAACAAAAAATTAAAATATGATAACCAGCAAAGTTTTTCCCTAGATGACTGTCCCATTTATGCCTCCCCCACTTTTCCCTGTTTTGGAGGCTAAAAAAGAAAAAGAAAATTTGTGTTGATTATTAAACATTGTGAAATTCTCAAACTAGCTTTTTAGAAGCTCTAGAGGGTTGGGATGTAGAACTGTGGTAGAGACCAAGCCTAGCATGTGCAAGACCCTGCGTTGGATCTTCAGCACTGAAAAAAGAAAGAAGTATAAGAAGGAGGAGGACGAGGAAGGGGAGGAGGAAGAGGAGCAGGAGGAGAAGGTATAAATCAAATTTATCCATATTTTATTTAGTGAGTAATTATGGCAAAATAAGAAGGTCAAGTTTCTGTCTTTTGGATCTTTATAGTAGTTCCTGATTAGCCTCTGGAGATGCATTCCAAGTGAGTATGTGAAATCAGTGAAGTACTTTATACAGTTAACCCTAGGTATCCAGAATTTCCACATCTAGGGGTTCAGCCAACCACAAATTTAAAATAGGAAAAATGTGTTGTTCCCTAAACAGACAATATAGCAACTATTTACATACCATTACATTTATGTTAGTAATAGATATAACATTGATGTGATTCAAAGTGTAACTTACTTTGTATGAAATATTATGCTATATGGGACTGGATCCTATGCTGATTTTAGTATGCTCAATCAGTTCTGGAAGCAACCCTATAAATACCAAGATGACCATATATACTATGCTTTTACCCAGACAATTATAGCTACAATAAAGCTTAAGTTATAAATTAGGTACAGTAAGACAATAATAACAGTAACTAATAAAATAGAATTGTAACAATATGCTGTAAAAATGTAATGTGAAATGGGTATGGAAGTGCACACCTGTAATCCTAGGAAACAGAAGCTGAGGCAGGAAGATAATGAGAGAGATATACAGTGAGACCTTACATCCAAAAAATAAAAAACAAAAAAGGTATTATGTGAATGTGGTCTCTTCTAAAATATGAGATTTTTCCATTTAATCTTTTCAGACCACAGTTGATCATAGGTAACTAACTACAGAAGGGGAAATTACAGTGAAGGGGACTACTGTATAATTAAGTGTTGTGTGAAAAGAAAAACCATATCCTATTTAAAGGTTCTGTTCTGAGAAGAAAAGCCATGCACCTTTCTTTTGCCTTTTTCTGAAACTCTATGACATTTCTCTCCTCCTACCTAACGACCGTCCCACCTGGGTTGTGGAAAGGACAAGCCCTCAAAACTAGCTTGGCTGTGGAAGAAGATAAACATTCTATTCCTGAACAATCAAACATCTTGCAGCCTATTTCACTCCTCCTATTTTGCTTCCAGATGCCCAGAAGACCCTCCTTTGAAGACATATTCTGTATTTTCAGGTGAGTGAGATAAATGACTTCCTTAGAAGACAATGTGACTTTGAAGATTGAAATTGACAAAGGAAATCAAACTCTTCCATCTTTTTTTTTTTTTACTAAGGGCCAGAAAAAATGATAGGTTCTTACCTGCTGAGAGTAAGCAACTTTTGCAGCCTGTGTTAATGAATTTAATTTTGATGCTGATGTGAAATGTGTCTGAAATGTGTTCTGAGCCCCAATTCCTTACTTTCTGAGAACACCACCCCTTCAGAAATTCTGATTTGTGATGTGAATATTTACTTCCTATAAAAAGTAGTTGCTTTGATATTCTGATTTTGTGAAGACTGAATGAATTTGATATTGTTCTCTCAGTTAAATTATAAGCATGTAAAAATGAATTGAACCTGATTAACTGAAGTTCTCTCTGCCCATTTTCTCTGGTACAGATTTCTATGATTTGGGGAGGCTATATTTTAAGTCATTTTGGATGCCTAACTAGGTCTGTGAATGTGGATGAGTCAATAAGAATTGCAGAATTCGCCACATTGACTTTGGAGCAAAGAATTACAGCTGGTAACTGGGCAATGATTCAGAAGACAGCTGAGGCTGAAGCTATGAGCCTTCCTGCCTGTGTTCAGCTCCCAATCTCTTCAAACACACCCCTCACTCCCATGCGGTGGTTTCTTTTTCTATCCAAAGGGTTTCTAGAGAGTCATCTTATTCTGGTTTCATAGTATGCCAACATAAGAAGAGTGAAAGCAAGCAAGGAAGATGTGGCAGAGGGATTTTATCTGAGGCTCCATCACACTTGGGAGCTTCTGGCTGAAAACTCCAGAAAGACAAAAGTGAAGAAACAGCTAAGAGAAAATGTAAGAAAGGAAGCCACAACGCTTAAGCCTAAAAACAGTTTCTAGGATAAGGAGACTCAGGACTTGGTGTCACCTGAGGAGAAGCTGGTAGAAGAGGGAATATTCAGGAAGAATGAGAAGGGGACAGGAGGGAATGGAGAAAGAAAGGCCTAGATTACCTAGATCTGGGACCTCAATGTGAGCTTAATTATACTGTGGGAAACCAACCCCAATGACGCAATAGCTTACAACTTTCATTACTCTCTCATGCTACAAGCCTAATCCATGTCCACTGCCACTCAGCATGGTGTCCATTCTGGGATTCAGACTGACTGCTGGAGGTTCCCAAGGGAAGAGAACAGTGTGAAAACCACATGACTAAAACTCAGAAAAGACACATCATCACTTCTCATATGTCAAAAAATAAGTTATACAACCAAGCCTGATAGCAATGGGGATGGGAATACATATTATGAGCATTATAATAATATCTATTATTATTGTCATATAATAATCATCTATTGTTTTCACCAAAGAGAAAGAGATGGTATTTCTCCCTTTTTAGGAGAATTGGACAGGGCATTCTTTAGAATATTCTTCAGTTGGGGGCTCTCTGATCTTTTCTCCTAAGATTGTAGCTATGAGGTTTCGGGGAAGAGAATTACAGAGAAAAATTATGTTCTCAAATTGGGCACTGGTAGCTCACACCTATAATCCAAGCCTGAGATCTGAGGAGTATGATTCAAAGCCAGCCTGGGCTGGGAAAATCCATGAGACTCATCTTCATTTAACCAAAAAGAGCCAGAATTGGAAAAAAAAAAAAAAAAAGCCGGAAGTGGCGCTGTGGCTCAAGTGGTACAGTGCTAGCCTTGAGCTGAAGAGCTGAGGGACAGCGCCCAGGCCCAGAGTTCAGGCCCCACGACCAGACCCAAAAAAAAAAAAAGAGAGCCAGAATTGGAGCTGTGGCTCAAGTGTTAGAGCACTAACTTTGCGGGGGGGGGGGGGGGGGGAGGGGTGGCGAGGAGAAAGCTCAGGGGACAGAATCTAGGCCCTGAGTTCAAACCCAGGATTGGGGGGTTGGGGGAAAATGTGTTCTCAGTGCATGAAATCAAGGGTGTATGTCAACATCACTATTGATGTTAACTTCGGGCTAGAGTTGATCACTTTTATGCTGGAAATAATTTGTTCCACTCTTCTCTGTCCTATATTCTTTAAAAGAGGCAGCTATGCACAATCTAGACCTAAGAGGTATGGATTGCACTGATGCACTGGTTTCATTTTTTTTCTACTTAAAAAATTATACCTAAGAACTTGTACAAAGGAGTTCTAATTTAACATGTCAGTTTGTGAGTACAGTACATCTTGATCAATGTTACCACTTAGATCGTTCTTCTCCATCTCTCCCAACCCCACCCCCTCAATTTACCTGGTTATATTTTCACACATGTACATTGAATACTATGACTGGATTCGCCCACTGCAGGAATTTTGCAAAGAAATGTCTTCATTCTACAAGGCAAGGATGATAAAGTTGAGGACGATAAGCCCAAGACAGCATAGTTATTAATTGACATCAAGATTACAAAATCTTCACCAAAAGAAGCATAAGAAAAAAGAATGTGGCCAGGAAAACATGAAGCATCTACCTTTGTGTGTGTGTGTGTGTGTGTGTGTGTGTGTGTGTGTGTGTGCGCGCACGCACGCGCACGCTGGTTCTGGGGCATGAGTGCCTGAGTGCTGTCCCTGAGCTGCTTTGCTCAAGGCTAGCACTCTACCACTTGAGCCACAGCACCATTTCCAGCTTTTTTGTAGTTAATTGGAGATAAGAATCTCATGGACTTTCTAGCCTGGGTTGGCTTTGAACTACAATCTTCAGACCTCAGTCTCCTGAATAGCTAGGATTGCTGGTGTGAGCCACTGGCAGCTGGCAAAACATCTATTAACTGTCCCACTTAAGCATGTGAAGCAGTAGGTCAGTTGATAATTGTGACACTCAGATAATGATTCCTCTGCTTGTTCCTCTCTGGTGTTATGACTAGTGTGATAATGCTCTCTCAGGTTTATATCAATGTGCAATCATTGTTCTGTTTTATTCAGTAAGCAGTTTTTCAAGACAGGGGTACTGTGAGGGGACAGTATGGGATGAAAATTTTATCTGTACTTCTTGTGGCCTGGTGATAGCTTCTCAGAATGTTTGCAAGAGGAGTTAGGACTCCACATCTGCTGAATAAAGGAAAAGTCACACGCCTTCCACAGAAGCTGTGCCACAGAAGGACAAATGGGAAAACTCATCCAGGCTCAGAAGCAAAGCAACAGGACGGGCTGTTCAGATGGGTGAAAATTTGTGAAGTTTCTCTTTCTTACCATGGAGATATCATTCAATGCTGGCATTTACAATATGTGCCAGGACTCATATCTTTGTAGGTCTCTGTTTCTCTGAAGCATCTTTGACAATGACAGAAAGGAGAATGTAACAATGGCTCTCAGTTATGTTTTTGAACAAGGATCTCATCTCTCTCCTAACAAAAGCTAGAGTTATAATGAATGTGTAATAAAGAAACTGAATTTGTGGACATTGCTTTTCATATGGAGAAAAGTCTTTTTCTCAATCCATTTTTATGAACAAAATCGAAACTACCATATCCAAGTAACATGTGCATGCTACATATTTAATTGTAATCATTTGATGCCCTTAAACATTTGCTTACATATTCTGATGTTAAGTGATTTTAAATAGATAGATCTCCTGGCTGGAAACCAGGAAGACAAGTTCCTCAGCCTTATTCCCCATACTAAAGAGACTTTTATATTTTCGGAAATGATTTTCTCCTTCAGTTGCTAAAATGATCCAGACTTTCAAACTTTATTATGTACATAATACATAAGGCGGGTGGAGCTTTTAGGGCATTCTGGGCTCCCAGTACTCAGTACATCCTGCAACAGTGCACACACTCAGTAAATGTTTGCTGAAGGAATATTCAGTGACTGTTTTCAAGAAAAAAAAGCATCATGAAAAATTATGACAATAATAGAACACACACAATATTTCAAATGAAGGACCATGTTTCAAGGCCATGCTCATTAATTCCCTTCATTGAAAGTAGAATTATTATATTTTTTATGAGATGAAGTATAATAAAAGCTGCATCGATTAACTTTAATTGTGTCTATATTCTTCAGAAACCCTGATTGAAAGCAAAAGTTTTGAAGGTGGAATTGATGACAGACTTCTAGGAGTATCTGCGGGAGCTCACAAACATTTGCTGACCATCAGACTGTTTGGGGGAACACAAATTAATTTTCCCTAGGTAAATTTATAAAGTTACATTTTGTTTTTTCTTTTCTGTATGTGTGTGTGTGTGTGTGTGTGTGTGTGTGTGTGTGTGTGTTTGAATTCAGGGCCTAGGTGCTGTCCCTGTGGTTTTTTGCTCAAGGCTAGCACTCTACCACTTGAGCTCTATTTGATTTTTCTTGGTGGTTAATTGGACATGTGTCTCCTGCCTGGACTGGCTTTGAACCTTGATTCTCTGATCTCAGCCTCCTGAGAAACTAGAATTATAGGCATGAGCCACTGGTGCCCAGCAAGCAGTTGGCCTTTTTTTTTTTTTGTCGGTCATAGGGCTTGAACTCTGGGCCTGGGTGCTGTCCCTCAGCTCTTCAACTCAAGACTAGCGTTCTACCACTTGAGCCACAGTACCATTTCCAATTTTCTGCTAGTTTATTGGAGATAAGAGTCTCATGGACTTTCCTTCCCAGGCTGGCTTTGAACCATGATCCTCAGATCTCAGCCTCCTTAATAGCTAGGATTACAGGGGTGAGCCACGGGTGTCCAGCAACAATTGGCTTTTTGAGATATGTGAAGTAAAGTATTTTGAAAGTCAAGGTAAAGAAAAGCACTCAATGTCTATGTGGATTGTAATTTCTCTGCCTTTGACTCTTATAGTAAATTCACTGATGTCTTTCATTTGAAAAGCCTTACTAGTCCCTCTCCAACTATGTTCTCAGGCACCTGCTGAGGAGGCCTGGGAGAGTAGAAGTAGAAACAGGCCCCTCCCTGTGCAGGACAGAATCCAAGTCTGGGGCATAGGAGTTGTTTTTCAGATTTTCACTCAATTATATTTGCCCATCTCTTTCATATTGTCTTGTATTCTTGATGCTGGTTTGCACATCTTTAAAAAAAAAAGGCCTCCATTTCTGTTCTATTGGAGGTGAGAAGGTACCAAAGGGAATAGAAAAATAAATGTATGTATATATATATGTGTGTGTGTGTGTGTATATATATATATATATATACACACACATATATATATATATGGGGGGGCAGGCGTAGTATGTGGGCATGCCCCTCCTAACCAGTGCCTCCTGCTTAAGTTTTTAAGCTTCTGTCCTCCCATGTAAAATGAAGGCAATGACATTCACATTTTAGAGGGGGTTGATATAAAGATTAAAATGTATTTAATGAAATAAATGAACATTAAATAGTTGGGATGATGCCTTGTACAGAGCAAGATAGTCATTATCAATGCACATTGACATGGTATCTTAAAGGAACGTGCTCAATTAGCTTAAGTTCAAAATGTATTTGAAGGGAAGACAGAAGTCGATTTGGGGAGAAACAGTAAAATCTCCTTGCAATTGGAAAAGCTGCAAGAGTGCAATCTCTCTCTATGTGTGTGTGTGTGTCTCTTTGCCACTCTCTCCCCTCTGTCTTTCCCTTCCTCTCCCTCTCTCTTCCCACCCCCAGACACAAGCATACATAGTTTCTCCATTCTCTTGATTTTTCCTCCAGGCTTGATTGCTCCACTCATTGAATGCACTGTGGCTGAAAATAGACTTAAGCTCAATCACAGACTCCTATCTGCTGCCTCATTTTCAGGTCTTCAATTTTATTTTCTGAGGTAAGATTGGCATATTAGACTTGGTTGGCAGAGTTCTTCTCTCCTGTCATGTCCTGGTGCTGACCTTTGCAGTTGCAGGGTTAGAGTGCCATGAAGTGATTGAGACTGAATCTCTTCTAAACAGAAAAGAACAAGAGTTGGGGGAGGGGAAAGAAAGAGAATGTTTCAGTAGATGTGTGTATACATACACACACTCTTGAGGCAGTATTGAGTTATATGAATAATGCATATATTTAGCACCCAGAGTGTTGGTTCACATCTGTAGTCTGTTACTTGTAGGAAGATCAAATCATAGATTTCAGTCTAGTTTAGACAAAGGTAGTGAGATAGTATCTCAAAAACAAAATAAAAACCAAAGGCTAGAGTGTGGTAGAACACTTGCCTAAAGTACATAGAGTTAGGTTTAATCCTCAGTATCAAAATAAAAGAGAGTATTTAGCATAGACTCTACCACTAGAAAATCCCAAGTTTTTAGTGAAATAGAAAAATGCTAGAGGAAATTCACTAAGACAGTAACTGTTAGGGCTGTTTACAGATGATTTTTTTCCTCATTGTTCTCAAGATATTCTACTTAAAATATTTTTTTACAATAAATGTGCATTTCTTACTGATCAATACAGGAAAGAAATGTATGAAGAGTGACAGTTTATTTTAATTTATATTTAACTACTGAATCCCCTGTATATTCGACTGCATGAACATCTTTTCTAGATATCACTGTCCTTTTAATATTCTTATTTCCCACTTTTTTCTTTTGCAGGGCAAGGGGAGAGGTGAAGTGTGGAGAGGTACCTAACTGCATATGTTTTGTGATATGTGATGGTTTCAGCAGTTGAAATTTTGCTGTATGTGTACTGGATAGTTTCCAAGTTGGTAAAGTCTGGAGGAAGCGTTCAAGAAGTAAAAAATGCAATGTAGGAAAAACTACACTTAAAATCTTCACACCAAAATTAGTTATTTAATCACAAGATCAACATGTTGCTGCCTTTGATGATTGATTGGTATCCATCAATAGCACCCAGATAACTCTGTATCATCCTAAATGTTGTTTTCCTTTTTAAAGATATCCTGCCTTGTTTATCTGATTCCTGAGCATAATTGCTTTGTCTTTGATTTCAAAATCAGAACTTTTCAGAGAAAAACAAAACCCAAACTTGAAAAGTTTTCTTGTCTTGGATAATAAAAGTAGGAATAAGCAATGGTATCACACAGAAAGACATAGTTTCATATTTTAACTTTATGCCCTATCTGCTGTGAGAATCGAATACTTCTTGGTGTTTTGCTAATCATAGTTAATGGGTGATCTCTGCCATCTGGCACCTTCAAATTGCCATAGTTGATTCTCAGTCTGAAGACTCATAACCATTCAAGTCTCAACATTTTAATGAAGAAAGGGGAAGATGGGCTTAGACTGTCCAAGTTGTATCTACTTGTGCAAATTTGTATCTTTTCTTGGGAAACAAAGCAAATTCTTTGCCCCTGTGAAATTGACACTGAGTCATTATTCATGTTTCCCTTTGTTCTGGGCCTCCCAAGAAGCTCAGAAACACATCATAATCAATTTGTGACAATGATCCCTCAGAATTGTTTTGTGTAATAACATTCCCTTACACTTCCTTTTCTTTTGTTTTTCCTGTAAATCTATTTCATTAACGATATCATTTTTACTGAGATTGCTCCATAAACTAACTCAAAACTTTATTGGAATAAAAAATTGCTTATGTAAAAAGGGAATTTTATATGCCTTCTCTCAGTATAGCTGCTGGTATAGACCCAGAACACTTTAAAAAACCTGTTACACTTTTTTGAGAAGGGAATTCATTCCTATGCCTTAGTCAGTCCACTACATAAAAGCTCTGTAGCACCACTGTGAGCTTGTGACAGGTTAAAGAATTACTTTCAAAATTTAGAAAGTTCCTTTGCTGCATACATCAGCACTGTCCTTAAATCTTTTTCAGTTCAATTTTATCCATATTCTATCTATGGGATTTTTAACAGATATTTATAATTCAAAATAAAACTTATATGCATATTGTTTCATGGTCCTGGAGTGTATCTCTATATAATTGTAAGAAATCCTCAAAAGCCCTGTAACAGATTCATAATGCCAGCTCCATTTCAAATGTATGGAGACAGAAGATCACATCCCAGTAAGCGGCAGGGACGGGACTGAAAGGCAGGTTCTTTTACTTCTAGGCCAGTCTGTTCTGAACTCTGAACCATGACCGTATTCAAGCTTCTAAAAATTAATGGTCCTCTCCCCAGAGGACATGGAGGCTCTCAGGAAGCTGACCTCATCCTACTCTGCCCAGTTATCACTGAATATCAGAGGCTGAGTGGACCGAGGGAGCTCTTACTAACACTGTCTCTGCATTTATGGCTCTCTTTTCAGATTTCAAATCTAAATTCACGTGGAGGTTTTTCAGCCTTGTATATTTTAAATCATGCATAGAGACTTAGTATAAACACAAACTTTTCAGCAAAACTCCCATTGCAAATCAATTACAAAATGGTTTTGTGTGTGAGGTTAAAGAACACAAATTTTGGGAAGGGGGGTAAGTTAGATTTAAAGTAAAATAATACATACAAAGTCCTTGCATTCAGAAAAGAAAAAAAGCACAATGTTAATAGAATTGACAATGTTTGAATTGATGCATTTAAAACAGAGATCTTTTTTTTATTATTTTGAACTTTATATTTGTAAGTCTAGCATGTCAAACACAAATTAGAGCTCCTTTTCTTTCAAGTGAACATATACCTTAAGTAATTATACAAATGTGTTTTCTTTTAAGGTGTCAGTTTATGACACAAGACATCTTGATTAATGTATCCCCTTTCAACATTCTCTGTTCTCTGCCCCCTGCCCCCCCTCACCCCCCAATACTAGGATTTGAACTGAAGGCCTTGTGCTTATTAGGCAAGCATAAACCTCTAGCCCTTTTTGCTGTTTAGCTTATTTTCTCAGATAGGGTCTCTCTCTTTTTATCTCTCTGTCTCTGTCTCTGTCTGTCTCTGTCTCTCTGTCTCTCTCTGTCTGTCTGTCTCTCTTGAATTTTAGGCCTATTTTATTTCCATTACAGCATTTGAAGAAGTCTTGTGAGGAATAAATGATGATGCTCCCTATGTGTTATACCACAATTCAGATAGCTTTTTAGCATTTAAAAGACTTTTTAGACCTATAGATTTATCCAGAGTGAATTAATGAGGCACAAGTGTAACAGAGGACCAAGTGTTATTTATTATCTTTTGGCCCAGAGAAACCCCAGACTGCAATCTTCCTACCTAGCAGAGATCACAGGTGGGAAATATCATGCCCAACTTACTTAATGAGATAGGATCTCACTAGCTTTTAGTTAGGACTAGCCTTGCATCCCAATCCTCCTGATCTCCACCTCCCATGAAACTAGGATTACAGGTATACACCACCTTGATGAGCTCTATTTAGAACTCCTGAATTTCCACTTAATCACAATCAAAAAAAAAAAAGAACCTCGGGGAAGGGAGGGAGGGAGGGGATGGTAGGGGGAAAACAATGGAGGGGGTAACAATGTTCAAGAGGAAGTGTACTCATTACCTCACTCATGTAACTGTAACTCTGTATAGTATCTTTACAATAAAAAAATCAAAAAAATAAGGTTAAACATAAATTTTAATATTAGGGTCAAATAAGTATAAAATATCTTTGTTTTCTTTTTCTTGAGAACCCCTGAGAAAGGGTTTTGCTAAGAAGCATGACCTGGCCTTTAGTTCTCCTGTCTCAGACTACTGAGTGTTGAGAATATATGGATTTTCTTAACTAAATATTCATTAAAGGACTGAAAAAAAATACTCCTGAATTTCTTTTCCACCCACCATACAAAACAGTTATGTGCACCCATACCCCAAGCTTCCAAAAATCATTATTGGCCTCTCCATTCTCCTTTTGCCTCAAACTGAGAAATAATTTTTGCCTCCTTTTTTCCTTCACATATTACAGCAAAATATCCCTGGAATCACAACATGACTGACACACTACTGAGTTCTACAGAGGTCTTTCTCTAGTGGTCACCTACCTGCATTCCCTACATTTCCACTGTTCTCCTTGTCCCCTACTTACCCTAGCAATAGCTGGAGTTGTTTAGTGTGTAATTCATTTGGTTCTTCCTATCCATTGCCTTCTTGATTTTTTGAGATCAGACTCTAACTACCTCTTTCTCTTTCTTTCTTTCTTTCTTTCTTTCTTTCTTTCTTTCTTTCTTTCTTTCTTTCTTTCTTTCTTTCTTTCTTTCCTTCTTTCTCTCTTTCTCCTCTCTCCCTCCCTCCCTCCCTTTCTCTCTTTCTTTCTGTCTCTCTCTTTCTTTCTCTTGTTTTCTTTCTTTCCTTCCTTCCTTCCTTCCTTCCTTCCTTCCTTCCTTCCCTCTCCCCTTCCTTCCTCCCTTCTTTCCTCCTTCCTCCTCCTCCTCTTCTCTGTATAAGTGAGGGTGTGTGTGTGTGTGTGTGTGCGTGTGCAAGCATACACATGCATGCCAGTATTTGAACGTGAACTCATGGCCTTGTACTCTCTCAGCATTTTTGTCTCAAAACTCTACCACTTGAACCACATCTTTGCCTCTTTTTTGCTGGCTAATTGGAGACAGTGTTTTTCTGCCCAGGCTGGCTGAGAGTCATGATCCTCAGAGCAGATCTCAGCCTCCATTTCCAGCCTTCTACCCTTGGACTACCCTTGGGATTCCTTGAACTCCAATCTGCAGGAGAGGTGGCATTCTTGTTTGTCTTTGAAATGCCCTGGCTTGGCCTTCACCTCAGGCTTTGTATTTGTCACATCTTTCTGCCTGAACACACTTCTTCCTGGACTCTGTGTTGTCTACTCCTTCAGTTCACTATCCAGTCTTCAGAGGAGCTCTTCACTCTACCAAAGTGTGGCTCCTTCATCTCTCTGCTGTTTCCTCGCCCTGCTGCTTTTTCTTCATAGTTAGTTTACTAACTGGTTGCTGCTGAATGCACATTCATTTCTTTCTTTTTTTGGGGGGGAGGGTGTCCAGTCGTGGGGCCTGAACTCTGGGCCTGGGCGCTGTCCCTCAGCTCTTCAGCTCAAAGCTAGCGCTCTACCACTTGAGCCACAGCGCCACTTCTGGCTTTTTTTCTTTTTGCTTATGTGATGCTGAGGAATCGAACCCAGGGCCTCGTGCATGCAAGGCAAGCCCTCTACCACTGAGCCACCTTCCCAGCCCCTGCACATTCATTTCTAATCTGCCTCTCCTCTGGGAGCATTGGCAATAGAGGTCCCTGTTCACTCCAACCCTCATGCTTACAGCTGTTTGTATATGACTGATGCTTTGCTTTAACTTATAATCTATAATCAGAAATAAAGTATGTGCTTTTTCCTAAATATGAGCTAAAACCCCATTTATACATTGAGAACATTCTTCAAAATGCAGCCTTAACAAAGAAAAAAATGAACTCTCAAGAGAATTGAGAAGTTCAATGAAGAAAGTGAAAGTTGAGCTGAGCATGACCTGAAACCTGGCATTACAGAGACTGAGAAAGGTAATAATGGAAGAAAGAAAATGAGACTGAAATTAAATATAGGAAGGTCAAGGAAAGCCAGCTTCTGGGTCATGGATGGTGGAACAGCAGAGGGAACCAAAATCTGTAATGCGCTATGGCGAGGGATGTGCCCTGGGAAAAGAGCTGCCAAGGCCTACATTCTGTGTCAAAGCTTGGGGAACCTTTTAATGTCATTGTGGCTCAAATCAAGTGCTATTCTCAGTGCTGCCCAGGTCCAGAGTTCAAGACTTATGACTACCAACAACAAAAATTTAACAAGGTCAGTTGCAGTAGCTTAAATTTATAATCCCAGTTATTGGAGAGGCAGAGTCAGATACCAGCTTGGGTAGAAAATTGGAAAGATCACCTCTGAATCAATAGCTGACTGTGGTGCTGTGTGTCATCCCAACTATATTAGAAGTATAAATAGGAGAAGCATGGTTCAGGTCACCTGGGAATAACCATGAGGTGAGACCTTTTCTGAAAAATAAAGCAAAAATGGCTGGTAGCATGGCTCAGGTGGTAGAATGCCTGCCTACCAAACTAAAACAACACTAACTTAAAGAAGGAGAAAGAGGGACAGGAGGAAGAAGAAGAGGAGGAGATTAATTAAGGAGGAGGTTAATTAAAGGTTAATTTGCCTTCAGGATTTGGCTAAGATTCATTTACTGATAGACATGAATTTATTTAACAGCATGCAGATTTGCATGTCCATGTTTGTATTTGTATTTTCTTGTAAATCATATTAGAATTTTTCCTACATAGGTTACATATATCCATATACATATACACACACTTCCATGTTCTGCATTCTGTCAGCCTCATTAATAGTGCTAAGCATAGTTTTTGTGTAGTTCAGTTCTCCAAGTTGGTTCACAGGACTATCCTCAATAGATTCTACACCTGGGTTTGGCCAAAGGGATACTACCGCTTGTACAGCAACTATGGGAAGAAGTGCCATGTATACCTTGACTCCGCTAGGTGGAGCAATGAAGCACAGAGTTCCCCCAGGGCGTTCTCATTCTTCTTTCCATGTCCATTTCCTGGAGGATGAAGTCATTTATCTTTCATTTTTCCACTTCAGGATGGTCTCCGGAAATTTTTCTTCTTATTTTGACTTGCTAGCCATTCCTAGCATCCCTGCAATTTTGCTAGATCTAGGGTTGATATTCACTTTGAAACTTTTATTAAAATAAAATGTCTAAGCAAGATTACCTTGGTTATGAATTTGTGCCTCCATTTTGTGTGTGTGTGTGTGTGTGTGTTGGAGTTGGGGCTTGAACTCAAGGCTTAAGATGCTGTCCCTGAGCTTTATTTGCTCAAAGATAGCACTCTATCACTTGAGCCACAACCACTTCCAGCTTTTGGGTGGCTAACTGAAGATAAAAATATCATGCACTTTCTTGCCCAGGCTGGCTTCAAACTACTGGCTATACATGTTTAGAAAAGTAAAGTTAGATACTTACATATCACCCTGCACCATACTCAACTCCAAATAGATCACAGACCTTGAAGTAAGAGCAGACCCTCTGAAAATATTACAGGAAGGGATAGGAGATACACTAGGACTCCTTGGCCCAGGTTGAAACTTCCTAAATAAAGATCCAGAAATACAACAAATCCAAGAAAAGCTGGATGAAGTGGGATTGCATTAAACTGTGGAGCTTCTGCATGTCAAAGAACATAGCTAGCAAGATAAATAGAAAGTCCACAGATTGAAAGAACATCTTTACTAGCTATACAACAAACAAGGGCCTCATATCAAAAACATAGTTAACACTCAAAAAATTAAACCCTCTAATAAAAAATCCTCAAAGAAACAACCAACCCATTAATAAGTGAGCTAAAGAATTAAGAAGAGACCTCTCTGGAGAAGAAACAAGAATAGTCAATGGACACATGAAGAAATGTTAAACATCTCTGGTCATAAAAGAAATGCAAATCAAAACCGCATTGAGATTCTACCTCACCCCAGTTAGAATGGTCATTATCAAGAAGACAAATAATAATAGATGCTCGTAGGGATGCTGCTAAAAGGGAAGGTTACTACATTGTTGGTGGGAATGTAAACTGGTTCAGCAACTCTGGAAAGCAGTATGGCAATTCCTCAAAAGACTAAACGTAGAACTTCCCTATGATCCAGCAATCTTACTCCTGGGCATTTACCCAAATGATAACACACAAGACCACATTAAAGCTACCAGCATCACTGCACCATTATTTATCATAGCTAAGATATGGAACCAATCCATATGCCCTCAGTAGGTGAATGGATCAAGAAAATGTGATATATATATATATATATATATATATATACAATGGAATACTATGCTTCCATCAGAAAGAATACCATCCCATTCATAAGGAAATGGTGACTTGGAAAAAATCATATTAAGTGACATAAACTAGACCCAAAGAAACATAGATTCCATGATTTCCCTAGTTTGTAATAATTAGTATATGTCTAGGATAGTCCTAACAGGATTACAATAGCTCAATAGCTCTGTACATATGACCATATAAAATGTTACTAATTGAAATGAACTCCAAGATATGCAAATAAGAGGTTTTGTTGTTGTTATTGTTGTAGTTTTTAATTTTTAATTTAAAATTTAATTTTTGTTGGTTATGGGGCCTGAACTCTGGGCCTAGGTACTATCCCTCAGCTCTTCAGCTCAAGGCAAGCGCCCTACCACTTGAGCCACAGTGCCACTTCCAATGTTGCTGTAGGTTTTAATATGCTGTGTGAAGTTATTTCTTTTTTCTTCTATTTATTTCCCCCCCTTTGGTTTATCCTCTGTTTTCACTGTTTCTGATTTTGGTACCCTATGTATTATATATACTTTTATCTGATTTGTGGAAGGATAGGGGAATAACAAAATGGTTAAACAAAGGACAAAGGGTGGACCATGCAAGAGCAATATTCACAAGACACTATTTAAACAAACTTTACAGCTTTTGGAGGGAATTGAAGGGGGAGGGAAAGTGAGAGAAAAATGAGGGAATGGGTAACAATGTTCCACAAGAAATGTATTTATTACCTTACTTATGTAACTGTAACCCCTCTGTACATCACCTTTACAATAAATTAAATTAAATTTAAATTTTAAAAGTTTCTTTACCATTATCAAAAACTATCTTTTTCTACTTAACCTTCTCTTCAAATTCAAGAGAGGCACCCTGCTTTCCAACCCCCTTACTCCTCACTCACATCCCAGTTTCTGGATTTTACTTTCTTTTAATAAAGTTTGGCTCTGTCCTCTTTTACCTGATATATAGAATTCTAGAGACTAGCTTCTAGTGATGGCCTCACCCTAGGACCAGGGCAAGGAGGAGGGAGGCCAAGCTAGCTGGTTCTGGTACTTTGGCAGTGATGCTGAGAGCCATGTGGACAGAGCAAGGCATCTCCAGGCTTTTCCAGTGGTTCACAAGCATCCCAGAGATGACTGAAGGGGCTGTTCTCTCTCCCTGTCTATCTGACCCATAGAAGGACATGCCTGAGCACAGTTTTGCTGTGACGTTTAAGTAACATGGCAAATACAAGAGGGTCCAGCACACCATGAGCACACCATGTGCTCAAAAAATGAGTCTATTTGTGTCTACATCAGGAATATATGAAGATATAGAAAATGTTCATTTAAGTATCCATTTGCTTGTTACAGCTAGCTAGCAGGGTAAGAAGATGAAGGCCTTCCTTATGAACTGAAGCTGCTTGACCTTCCTTGCTCCACATTGCTACTGCTTCTCTCCCCAGGGATTCCAAACTCTGTCAGAATTCTCCAAGGTGCTCCCAGCAAGAATGATACAAAATACTTAAGTAGCCCTCTCTGACTGTCTGTAAGTGGAAGAAAAAAAAAGCACAAACACACAAAACCTTCAATAGCCTTTGAGAGTTTGGAGGGTACTTACCCCATAGTTAAATTCACAAAAGGAGCTATCATTGTTTTGCAAAATTTAATAATTTTTTATCTTTATTCACCATTGGTCATTTACTTTAGGCCATGGATCATACATTCCTTTACTTCCCCAGCATATGCCCTGTGAGAAAGAGAGGGTTATTTATAGGTATAGTGTGACTAACAGATGTCACAAATGAATCCGCATGAATTATCAGGACATCATGCAGCTTGGTCTCCAGCTCCTTCACTTGCATAATGGAATCTCTCAAGGCTCTGTAGCAAGTCCTAGAATTGCTAGGCTGGGGGTTCATATCCGTAATCCTACCTAGCTAGAAGGCTGAGGATCATGATTCAAAACCAGCCCAGGCAGACAAATCCAAGAGATTCTTATGGCCAGTTAACCAGAAAGAAAAAAGGATCGGAGGTGACTGGGGTAGGGGAGGGGGACGGTGTTGAAGTGTAAATGTGGCTCAATTTATAGAGCTCCAGCCCTAAATGAAAAAGTTAAATGAGAGAGTGAGACCCCCTGAGTTAAGCTCTAGTACCAGCACACACACACACACACACACACACACACACCCTAGAATTATGGTCACATGGTCATATGTTTCTCCTAGCTTTTCAAAAGTAAGATAATTTAACAGAAATTAATCCAACTTTTGTCATCACTTTCCTCTTATGACAGTGGAGAGGATAGTAGCAAGTGAAGACACATTTTGGGGGGTTGTGAAATACCTATATTTAGCTATTGACAGTCATCACAATGAAGGACATGTCTATAACAACACAGCCACATCACGACACATAATACAAGACCAGAGGTTGTGTCACAGCATCAACTTGACTCTTTATTCCTAATTTTATCTTCACATTTTCTATTTTTCCTAAAAGAAGGCTTTAAAATTGGATTTATACCTGAAGGGAGTGAGGTGTAATCAAAATTTAAATTCAGGTCTGTTTGATTTCAAAACCAGCCCTTGCTATGGTTTAGATTTAAACAATTAATTTAAAAAAATTAATCATTAATTTCTATTATATTTTTAGTTTCTTTAGGTAGTTACAATGCAACACAGCACTTTAGAAATACAGTGCCATTCCCTGCCCCCCCTTTTTTGTTGGTGGTAGAGCTTGAACTCTGGGTCTGGGCGCTGTCCCTCAGCTCTTCAGTTCAAGGTTAGCACTCTACCACTTGAGCCATAGCACCACTTCCGATTTTCTGGTGGCTTATTGAAGATAAGAGTCTCATAGACTTTCATGCCTGGGCTGGCTTTGAACCATGATCCTCAGATCTCAGCCTCCTGACTAGTTAGGATTACAGGCTTGAGCCATCAGCACCTGGCAAGTGAAGCATCCTTTACTCATAATGGCTGTGAGCCAGTGACTGCAAGCGGACTCATACTCCCCAAAAACTTGCAGTTCCTAATGCGGCTAGCACAAAGTTTATGAAAGCAAAAGCCACATCGAGACAGATGTCACATGGTATGGGGACTAGCGAAGTGTGTTTTACAGAAGCAAAGCAAGCTATCCAGGGGTAACAATCAGGGTCAATAAAGGGCCAGTTATGTAGGGAGAACAATAACGGATAAACAAGGGCAAGTATTCTCTGGAACACATTTTTTTTTCTGGAGCTAAACAACGCATGACACATCTGCAATTTAACAACCCACAACACAGCTGTAGTTCAAAGAGAGTCCTATGTCACTTCTACAGTTCTTGGAACTGGGTGAAAACTTCCTAACACTTATTAAGACACTAAGATGGTGGTGAGGACAAGATAGTATTATTTAGACAAAGTATCCATATTTCACCATCTGAGGCTGTTTTTCATTTTTCTCTGATTATTCTTGAAATACGGATACTGGTTCTAACTGGCAACATCTTTGATGTCTTGATGGATGAGAGACTTTCTAAAAACTCTTATAGGTGAATCTTGACCCCTACCCCTAGGTGATAGTCATGCCTGAATTGCTAGAGGCAGGGGCACGGACTTGGATAATAGGTTACTGGACCACCAGACCTGTACCATGAACTCATGAGACTCTTTGAACTCTCAAGTTCCTCATGACCCTGTCCCTGACCATGACCTTATTTAGGTCCCAACACCTCAGCATCATTTTGTGCCATGCCTCACATCTCTTGGCCCTCCTCAAGTCACCATGGCATCCCTCTCAACTCTCCAATAGAGTTGATCTGGTTTGTTAAAATTGTTTTTTTGCTCTTTCTTTACTTCCTTCGTGCCTCAGTGTTTTAAAACAGTACTAAGCATATTTGAGGCTGTGAGTTTCTTGGGAACATGTGTCCCTCACAGTTGCTGGCTTTCTAATAAAGACTTCTGATTGAACCTTTCAGACTGTGACTTCTCTCTATCTTGTGATCAAATTCCTGTATAACATTCTGAGGCTACTATTTACTTTCCTAAGGAAGGGCTTTAAGTTCGTTCCTTTTGTTCCTAAGTGGGTTTTGGTTATCTCAAATGTATTAAATCTTAAACCTATTTGGTATTTTAAAAAATTCACCCACATTTGTCATTTTCTTTTAAAAATATGTATTTTTATTGTAAAGATAGTGTACAGAGGGGTTATAGTTACATGAGCAAGGTAATGAGTACATTTCTTATCAAACATTGTTACCTCCTCCTTTGTTTTTCTCCTACCGTCACTTCCTTCCCCAAGTCCCCAACTCTCCATCACCATAGTTGTAAAGTTCATTTTCAAAATAATGTCTTGTACATCTCATTGTTACAATAGGTCAACCTGTATCCTTTTTTCAGTTTTTGTTATTTTCCTTCCCCTCCCCAAATTAGAAAAATGTATATACAAGATGCAGGGCACCAGAATCAAATACAGTGAAAACAGGGGTGATACCATGGAGGAAGAACATACAAGAGACGTAAAAAAAAATCACATAGTACATTATAAGTACATTAAAAACAACAGCAAAAAAGATAAAACCTCTGTGTCCCTATCTTGGGATTCATTTTGCTTAGTGTCATCTTCTATGGTCATATGCACATAGTTTTTGACATTTGTCATTTTCTGCAGAACTTTTTCTCAATCTTTTTCTTCCTGTTCAGAAATTATCTTAATATTACTCACTTCCTGGATGAAACTTTAGTTCCTACTATGTAGAAAAAAGTAAGGGCAACTGCCATCTAATCTTCTCTCCCCCTCAACAGTTTGACTTCACAAGTTCTCATTTCTCTTCTCTATTTTAAAAAAAGAAAGATAACTTTCCAAGGCATTTCTGATGCCATCTCTCCCTTTCTGACACCTTACTCTTTAATTTTGTATTTTCCATTGCTCCTACTTCTTGAATTTCTCTCCTCTGCCTAGATTGTACTTTCTATCACTGACCTGAAATAATTAAGCAACTGTCAATGCCATCCACTAGAATGGAAGGTATAACTTGGACATGAAAAATGTCTATCTTTCCAATTCTAAATAGAGATTGAGAGTTATATGGGGAACTTCAAAAAAAGTTCCAAGTACCAAATTTCAGGTAACCTACCTGAAATAGGTTTTAGTATGGAATGGAAATTTCTTCAAAGTAAGAGTGGTTATCCTTGCCTTTTTTTAAGTTTACATTTCAGTGACATGAGCTAAATAATTAGAGGAGGAATGGGGCTGCTGTGCAGCTTCTTTGAGGGAGATTGTTGATGACTATTCAGCTAAAGCACAGAAAGCCCTTAGGGGAGGAAGGCAGAGGTGACAATGGGAGCAGCACTATCAGATATCCCATTCTCCAAAGGATAATTTTGTGTCTGTATCATTTTTGAGAGAGTTAACAACTGCAAGGCTATTCAAGATTCATCCGGTCTCGGGGTGACAACTTGGGCTTGTTTTCTGCTAATGCTGATGTTTTCTTTGGCCTACATCATGGTCTTCATAAAAATTATACCAGCACATAAAAATTCTGAAGATCTATACTAATGCAAGTTGTGAGTCTTAAGAACCATTAGGAGATTTGACAATTCAAATTTCATTATGGCAAATGTTGGCTCAATCTGATCATTTATATTTGTTCGTTTGTTTATGCCAGTACTAGGATTTGAACTCAGAGCCTGAGATTTTTTTTGCTCAAGGCTGGTGCTCTACCATTTGAGCCACAGCTACACTTCTGGTTTTTAGTGGTTAATTGGAGATAAGAATCTCACAGACTTTCCTACTTGGGTTAGATCTTAGCCTCTTTATTTTTTTAAATTAATTTACTTTATTGTTATAGAGTTGAGGTACAGAGGGATTACAATTTCTTAAATCAGTGATTCAGTACATTTCCCTTTTTCTCTATTTGTTTAAATTTAATTTTATTGTCAAGGTGATGTACAGAAGGGTTACAGTTACATACATAAGATAGTGAGTACATTTCTTGAGGAACATTGTTACTCCCTCTCTCATTTTTCTCCCACTTTCCCTCCTCCACAAGGTCCCCTCCCCAAGTTGTAAAGTTTATTTCCAACATACTGTCTTGTGAGTATCACTGTTGCATTGGCTATCATTTTGAGTAGCTAGGATTACAGATGTGATCCACCAGCACCTAGCTTAAGCTGCCCCTTTAAATGGAGGTATTCAATAGATATTGATGTCTAAACTTACAATTTCTCATTTACTTTTTTTAAATTACAAATGTGATCTCCTAACAGCACAAGTGTTGAAATTGATACTCCAAATTCATGTAGATAGGCATGTCATATTTTCATTTCTAGAGCTCTATCTACATCCCACATTGTTTCCCAATACTACTTGAATCTAATCATTTGTAATATGCAGAAGCAATGATGTGAACACTATTAGAGACACAAAATCAGGTAACGCTTTACCATTATTACCTTTTAGCACCTCCCTTTTAGTACAATGCAGTTTTCTCAGGAATTCTTGTCATTGGGCCAATCAACAGCTCTAACCTACTTGATTACCTAACTTGCAGTTGTGTCTCTACTATAAAACTCATTGTCTATTGAAGCAAGCACAAAATCTTCATTTGTATTTCTTACAATCTTTGCTCAAACCACATATGCTCAGGGTCAGGCCTTCTTCTTAGAGTTGTAATAACTTTTCTTTTAGTTTTTAATCAGCTAGGGGAAAATAAGAAGCTAAAATAGATTCTATAGTTTGTTGTCATATTAAAAATCCCTTCTCTGTATCTTTAAACATTTGTTCATTGCACACTCCTTACTATCATTACACAAGAAAATTCCAAGTGAATGGAGATTGCAAAAGTTCAAAGGCAGATGAATAAGCACATCAATGAGGACACTCACAGTGAGACACACACACACAAGTCACTGCCATTGTTCCATCTCTATTCTCTCTGGCAGGCTGACTGTCAAAGGGAGCACTGGAATCTTTGTTGGGTTGCCTTCAGCCTTGAAAACCCACTTTGCCTATGAACACTACAAGCAAAATAACATGGTTTGTTAAAGAGTACAGGTACAAGTACAGGAATATACCATAGCTAATGACTAGTGCAGAAATAACCCATAACCAATAGCTAATCAGTAGAGGGATATAAAAGTGTGATTCCATTGGCCTGGATAATCCTGACAGGTAAGTTTCTACATAGTTTTTCAGAGTTTGACTGTAGCATAGCAGTGATCAATTATCTACAACAATAGTTGACTTGATAACAAATCACTTGGCGGTGGCCCTCCCTCTTCTGGGTGCTTTCTTCCTTACCTACCCATTTCTTTGCATCTGTCAGAAGGACGGGAAGGGATGGGAAGGGGAAACAAAGGAGGAGGCTACAATGCTTGATAAGAAATGTACTCATTATCTTGCCCATGTAATTGTAACCCCTCTGTACAGTATTTTCACAATAAAAAAAAAAGAAATCTATTTGACTCAGAGACCTTTGGCTCAGCGTCTGATTTGAAGGGTACTTCGACTAAGATAGAATAACTTAAGATTTCCAGAATGTCTCTTCTAATAGAGAACAGACATGTAAATAGTAACAAGAGTAAAGTCACAGAGAAACTTGAGGGAAAACAATTCCATCTGATCAAATTAGACATGGTGTCAAATTACAATGTGTCATTTGAAGTAAGTGGAGAATAGTCCTGATTAGATAAAATAGTACTAGCAGCTCAATTATTTCTGCCTTTGATTCTCATGAAAGTTTTATAAGTGCTTTTAAAATTTTTATAGGGTGCTTTTTTATATTCTAATTTTTATAAATGAAGAAGTGGACATTTGGAGAAATAATTCAATCTGTATAAAGTTGTTCTGCCTGCAAATGGCAGGTTTAAGATTTAACCCCAGTAAATACCTCATGACAGTTAGAGTTCTTTATACATTAAAAGAAAATAGCCTTCAAGGCAGAGAGAGATAAGCTTGAATTTTCTCCTGTATTAGCTGAACAGAAATTAACAGCTAAGTCTATTATCTCAACTGAAATTTGAGATAATTAGTCTGAAGGTCTTGGTATAAGGTTTTACTGAAATGTAACATGTAATATATTTTGTTCAATGCTTGTCATTAAGTATGCATTTAAAAAATGAGCAACTCTTTTGTGACAATAACAATGATCATTGGGGGCATGTGAAAACTTCATGTGTTACATCTAAAAACAAGTCTCCTCGGCCTCTAATGGGGTAGTTTAGTTCTGGAGTATAATTTTAAATGATGGAAAATGAGGTTCGATAGAAACTTAGAAACTAGTATTTAGACATGTATGTCAGTTTGAGGTGGTTGACTATGTTCTGCAGAAACAAACCATCAAGGATTTTAAGCAAGGATGAAGAAGGAATGTTAGACATGCATTTTGGGATTAAGTAGAATGGGGTTGACATAAGATGGCAACCTAGAATTACTAAGAATGAAAGATTAGAGGCCTGCAGACTTTTCAGGAATCCTTTGGGTTCTGATGTAGAATTTTACCCATTCTTATTGTTTTCTAACACTTGCAATTATACATAAAAATGATTAAATGTGAGTGAAATCAGAGATGTGTGTGTGTGTAAGAGAGAGATGGGGAGAGAGAGAGGGAGGTAAAGAGGGAGAAAGGCAGAAAGAGAAAAGGGAAGGAAGGAGGGAGAAAGAAAGAGAAAAGGAAAAAGAAAGAGAAAGGAAGGGAGGGAAGGAGGAAGAGAGGAAGGAAGGAAGGAAGGAAGGAAAGAGGAAAAGAGAGGAAGAAGGAAGAAAAGAAAGAGAGAAAGGAAGGAAGAAACCCAAACAGGAAATAGTTGGGCTGAACTATCATAAAAAAGAATACATAATCACCAAAAACTTTGAAAGCATTCCAAGAATTCTAGTCAAGTCACATTATTTCCTCTGAGGGAATCCGTGTCTATGACAGCCAGTCTCCAAGATGCAATCTGATGACCCACATCTCCTGGAACTCATAATCTGAGGTAGCCAACCCCCCTCCCACATCAAATCAGTACTATAGATATGTGACTAATAAAATACCAATGGAAAAGGTAGTCTGTGAACAGTTTTCATCTTGATTTCCTACATCACTCAACCATGTGTACACCCAAGCAGCTCCGTGCAAAAGTCATCATAGAGAGAAACAGGTTTCAAGTAGACAATCAAAGCCAGCTTGTCCTTCCTTCAGATGACTAGTCCAGGTTAACTTCAGACTGCATTGCATGAGAGACTGAGCAAGGACAGACCAACCTAGCCCTTTGAACTTCTTGATCCACAGAAACTATGAGAACGAAAAAGGTAATGATTGCTGTTTTAAGCTATAAAGCTTGGGCATAAATTCTATGCAGCAAAAACTAAAGCATTAATTTTTTTTTTTTGGTCTGCCATGAGGCTTGAACTCTGGGCCATTGTCCCTCAGCTCTTCAGCTCAAGGCGAGCACTCTACCACTTGGGCTACAGCGCCACTTCCATTTTTCTGGTGGTTTATTGGAGATAGGAGTCTCACGGTCTCTTTTGCCCCGGCTGGCTTTGAACTGCGATCCTCAGATCTCAGCCTCCTGAGTAGCTAGGATTACAGGCGTGAGCCACCAATTCCCGGCTAAAGCACTAATATTTTTTGAGTCTATCCTATATGCCAGGAATTCTATAGGTAATTTTATACTGTCCTAGAAATTCTAAGATTTTCAATGCTAGATATTGAAATGTTGTTCATTTCTATGCCTACTCTTTTGATACAGAAAGAGAGAGAGAGAGAGAGAGGACCACTTGACAGAATTTTGAAATGTTAAAGACAATCCATTATAAGTGACAACGGTCTTTAAGCCATCTGATTCTAGTCTAGTGTTTCTTTAAGCTTTGCTTAAAGAAACAGCTTGGGGAGAATCTGGGATGCAGAAATGGATGGATAAAATGCAATAGCAAAGATGCCACAAAATGCTATCTTCTTGGAGCATGAGCTAGGATGAAAAGAATGTGCTAAGTCTAGGAGAAGAAAAAATTTGAGCAAAAAGAAAGAAAAAAGAAAAGGAGAAATGAGAATTAATGAGAAATGTGAAGCAAAATGGATTTTCTCTGAAAGGCAGCTGAGACTTAGTGCCAACCAGTAATTCACTACTGATAGTAATATTCAAATGTCCAGCTCCATTTTGTAAAGCTTTGGAATACTCAGAAGTCACTGCTGTGGTGGGTACATTAATCAAGAACTAAAACAAGATACCAATGAATCAGTTAATACCTTGACAAGAACTAAATTTTATATGTCTGTTCCAAAGGAAGTTTAGCACATTTAGGAGTTGAACTTTTTTTCAAACTTTAGTTAAAAAGATCTTCCCAGCCTTTCTTTACCAAAAATTCTCATTCATGTTACTTATAAACCTCCAGGGGTTCATAAATATTCACATATACAAATTGAGTGCTGATAGAGTGATAGAATTGCATGCATGAGTCAACACCTTAGAATTTATTTCCATAACCTTCAATTTGTAAACCCAAGAACAGTTTGTTTTCTCATCTGCAGAGTGTGACTTTGGAACTGTGATTGATTAATTCCTTGCATGAGAATCTTGGTTTAGAACCAGTAACAAAAGTATTTGTAGCATTAAAATGGAAATTATAGGATTGAAAAATAAAACTTTCTTGTATAGAGAATTACACTGTGACCTATGATTGTGTCTCTGAATAGAACCTTTGTTTAAAAGGTGGGGGGGGGGATTGTCTGTCTTTAGTCAGTAGGCATGTAAGATAAAGCTATCATCTGGCAATATGGTAATGAGAGGACACCAAGGTGAGGATATATTTTGTCTTTTTTGAAGACTGGTCATTATTCATTTTTCAAAAAGCTATCTTTATGCCAAAGAATAAAAATGATAATTTGTGTCCTGATTTCCAAACAATTTATTTGAGAGGTGTTTATTTTGGGATACCCTTTGGAAAAAATGATTGTGAACCTTGGAATTAACATAATGAATATGCTTTTATCTTCATTTCCCGTTTAATATATGCCCACAGTTCTAAATTTCATTGTTAACTAACCTAAAAAAAGTTATCAGTACACAAATTCCTGGCTCTGAGAAAACATTCAGTCAGGGCAGTTATATAAGACATAATACCAGTGGAAGCAAAATTTTCTCAATGGGGAATTATTGTTGAAACTACATATAGAGTGAGAAAAATATAAAACTATGAATTTTAAAATTCTCAGCACAATGAAAAGTTGGTAACAGAACTAATAGGAACTTTAATTTCTAATCAGTCTAACCTGCTGTATTTGGTAAGGTGATGTAGTTAATAAAAGAAATTCCCAGATCTGGGAATGTGGCTTATAGGTAGCATGCTTGCCTTGCATGCATGAAGCCCTGGGTTTGATTCCTCAGTATCACATAAACAGAAAAATTCAGAAGTGGCACTGTGGCTCAAGTGGTAGAGCACTAGCCTTGAGTAGAAGGAGCTCAGAGACAGTACCCAGACCCTGAGTTCAAGCCCCAGGACTGGCATAATATAAAAACTAAAATGAAATAAAAAAATTCCAATATCTCAGAGGCTCCTTTTGAGAGAAATTTTCCTTTACTGAGGTCAAAGCCTGATTGAAAAATAACTTCCTACCAAATGATTCAAAGATTCATATTCTTTTATCCTGTGGCTTTAACAACTTCATTAAGTTGTTTCAAGAACATTACTTTCATTTTTGTCAAACCTGAAGGGAAAGGGACAGAGACAACTACACAAGGTACCTGTTATGGACTGGCCTAAAGGACTATGCATTTTCTTTGCTCTCATTCTATTGACTGGAGTCACTTTGCAGTAACTTTAAGATACTGTCAGCAATAAATTCAGTCTAGCTGGATGCCTAGAAAGAACAGAAAAATTTGATGTCAACAACTAGAATTTTCTACCATAATAGCCAAATGCTTTGCATGTTTTAATGTCAACCTGATATCTAAAAGAAAATGTCAATTTTCAATATTTTGGAAGAATAAACAAAAGTATAATTTTTCATTTCCTTTTTTTTCAGTACTGCGATTTGAGCTCATGGTTTTGCCCTGCAAGTGTTGTACCACTTGAGCCATTTCCCAAGTTGTTTTTGTTTCAGTTATTTTTCTAAAGAGATCCTCTGGTCTATGCCTGGACTATTCTAGACCACAACCCTCTTGTTTATTTTTCCCACTTAAACTTGGCATGAGCCAGTTTTTATTGGTTAAGATGGAGTCTCTCCAACTTTTCACCCAAGCTGACCTTGAACACACAGCCCTCCCAGTAGATTGGATTGTAGGCATGAGACACCAGGCTTCTCCTCCATCATTAATTTTTCTAATATCTCAAATTTGTCATTTTACAGTTCAAAGGGAAACAAAAATAACCATGTTGCTTAAGCTTTGTGCTATACGAACAATTCAAAATCTATGTATACGAACAATTCAAAATCTATGTGTATTTTTGTTTAAGTTTGGCTTTGACATATGAACCTAAATTTTTACCTTTAAACAGTTCACATATTCTATTTTGTTATTATTGACCCAAATAGAAATCAAAAATGGGTTTATGTTGCCAAATTATTGTACCATGTGGCCTAAAGCTCTCCCCTCAATCATGACAGTGCCAAACCATGACATGCTCATTCTCTTGTCCCTGTCCTTAAAAATATTCTTGTAGCTTCTCTTCCCTTCATATATCTCAAAATAAATCTCTGTGCTATAATTAAAAGAAGCAGTATACTCTGGTAATGGGAATCATGGGAGTGTTCTCGAGTCAATTTGTTTCTCAGCTCAAGTTTACCATAAGAGCTGTTTTTGGTACAGGGATTCTCAAGGGAAATCAAGAGAACGTAAGAAATTTGCTGAGAATTTCCAGGACAAGTGCCAGGTGAAGGCTATGACATGGCTATGACACCTGCAATTTCCAGAGCAGCTTTCGGCCCCTAAACCAGAAACATCTGTCAATTACACCCCTGCCCCTTTCATCTAATTTCAACTCAGTCATCAAGAAGTTAAACTGGGAATGCTCTATTTCATGAAGGTGTTAGCATTGCTGTAACTTTAATTTTCATAGGCTATTGAGAAATGAAAGAATATTCATTATATATTATGTTAAATGGTTCTTTGTCTACTGAGTGACTTGAATAACAGAAGGTGGTCTTTGAATTCACCCTGGTTATAAGATTTTTTTTTCCTTAGGATTTCTGCTGGGCATTTTATCCCAGCAAACATACAGCATTTGCTTTACCTTAGGAAATTTTCATATTTCTTTAACTATCCCACATTTTATTGGCAATAAAGGAATTTTCCAAAAAGGAGCAAGGTAGAATCATATTAATCAGTTTTCTAATTTTCCAAGTTAATTTCCTATTCTTACCTATAAAAGACAGTTGATGTTTTCCTATTGATATTGATATTACATGAGCAAGGTAATGAGTACATTTCTTTTTTTTTTTTTTTTGGTCCGGTCGTGGGGCCTGAACTCTGGGCCTGGGCGCTGTCCCCCAGCTCTTCAGCTCAAGGCTAGTGCTCTACCACTTGAGTCACAACACCACTTCCGGCTTTTTTCTTTTTGCTTATATGGTGCTGAGGAATCGAACCCAGGGCCTCAGGCATGCAAGGCAAGCGCTCTACCACTGAGCCATCTTCCCAGCCCCTGAGTACATTTCTTATCAAGCATTGTTGCCTCCTCCTTTGTCTTCCCTTACCATCCCTGCCTTCCCATCTCCCCCAGGCTCCCTGCCTAAGTTGTAAAGTTCGTTTTTTGATACAACGTCTTGTACATCTCATTGAGTGCTTATTTTCAACAGTAATAAATAAATGTTTATTAACAAATATTTATTGAGGTTCTGCTATATGCTAGCTTTGGTCTTAAGATCTAGATGACAATCAAAAGAAGCCATGAATTCTACTTTAAGAAGCTAACATTCTAAGATGGAGAAAGACAGTAAGATGTGACAATACAGAGAAGGAGATAATTGTGGGGAGTTAAGAGTTTGAACTATGGCTGGGCACTGGTGGCTAATGCCTGTAATCCTAGCTATTCAAAAGGCTGAGATCTGAGGATCATGGTTTGAAGCCAACCCAGGCAGGAAAGTCCATGAAACTCCTATCTCTAATTGAACACCAAAAAAGTGGAAGTGGCACTGTAGCTCAAGAGATAGCAAGCTAGTTTTGAGTACAAAAGCTCCCAGGCCCTGAGTTCTAACCCCAGGACCCACAAAAAAAGATAAACTACCGTAAATTCACATCTGGGTGAAGACCCAGGGAAAGAGTAGGCCAAACAGGAAAATTACGATTGCAAAGACTGAAGGTTTTGTTTGTTGGTGGCATGTCACAAAGGTGACTATGACCAAAACAAGGTGAGGGAAAGGACAGGTGAAACAATAAGGTTAGAGAAGTCAATAGAGAACACAGAAAGATAACACAAAAAGGCCTAGTTGTAAGCATTATGCTCACCTTTTGTCCTCAGCTCCGCCCAGACCTGAGCTCCTCCCAGCCCTGGAGTTCCCGCCATACAGCTGGCCCCTCCCTCTCTCTGCTAGGACCCACCTGAACTCCCACTTACCTCACTTCCTGCCCCAGACCCTGCTGCTACCTGCTTATGAACAGGTGCCATGTGCTCCCTCTTGGGGGAAATATGGCTCCTCTAATAAACCTTGTAATAACCTTTCTCCTGTGCCTGCCTGCCTCCACGTGGTCCCCTGGGACGGATGTGACGATCCTTCATTGGCGGCCTTTCAATAGTGAGACTAATAAATGCTTTGCCACCTTAAAAGTCAAGAGGAACAAAGTCTAGGTGGACAGATGAGGGGTGATGTTAAAAACTGCTTGGATTCAAGGTATATTTGAAGGTAGAAGTTAAAGGGTAGAGGTTAAAATGTGGAATCCAGAGCAACTCCAAAGCACCCAGAGTACTATGGTATCATTTGTTGTATTAGAGATGATTTGATGATATCTATTCATTCAAACATTTATTAAGTGATTATTTTGTGTGAGACACTATGTTCAACCGTGTAGTCAGAGATAACCCTCCAAAGAATTCTAATCTAAGCAAGGCATTCTGAGGGCTGGCATTAGGCAGAGGAAGAAGGATGTAGAGGAAATGACAAATTTAAGAAGTATGTGGGAGTCGGAGTTGGCAGGATGTGGTGTCTCATGTTGAGAGTGAGAAAGATTCTGAGAGCATTTTAAAATTTCTGATGCAAGTGATAGATGGAATTGCTATTAACAAAGACATGGAATGTGTAACAGGAAATTAGTTTGTGGGGAGATGTTAATATAGACCTGTAGATTTGGGTGATGTCAGTGCGATCAATTTACCAACTTTGAAGTTTCCTCATAAATCTCTCTCTTAATGGCATATGCAGATCTCAAAGACCAGAGACATTATTTCATTTGGGGTTAATAAATGATGCCTTTCTAATTCTTAAAAAGTAAGAGAAGAAATTGGTTTGTGGAGAAAGTTATTATAACATCAGCAATGGCAGATCCTGAGTGAGTACTTCCTGTTTCCAGTGAAATAGGCACTCTTCTTACTGCTTAACATAAACAACCTCATTTCACAATTAAGACATTTATATTGATGGCACTGTTATTGTCCCTGTTCTTGCATAAGCATTACCTGGAACTTGGAGAAGTAACTTACTCAATGTCAACATATTCAGGGAGTGCTAGGAGTGCTAGGCCTTGGATATTTTCCTTATGCCAATGTTTGTAGCAGTTGGGTTTCAGATGATTTGTGAATTTGGACTCTGAAGCTGAGATACAACCTGGAGACAAATATTTGAAAATCATCAGGATAGGATGGGAAGGGTAAACAAAGGAGGAGGCTACAATGCTTGATAAGAAATGTACTCACTATCTTTCCCATGTAATTGTATCCCCTCTGTACAGTATTTTCACAATAAAAAAAAGAAAAAAAGAAAATCATCAGCATAAAAATGATGCTCTGAACGCATACCCTCCATGGCTGCCTTCTTCCTATCTCACTGTTGTGCCATTCCTGTTGTATGACATGGGATCATTTTCCATGTAAGCTATTTGCATTTGAATCCATGTCCCAGAGTCTGCTTCTGAGGAGCCAGACCCCAGATAGAAACTGATGAAGGACAAGGAATAAAGGACACTAAATGCTTTCTTAGGGACTTAGTTAAGAAAGTAGGGAAATAAACAGGAAAATAATATCACAAGAGAATTCAGGACTACTTTTTAAGAAGGGAAAGAATTAACAGAAAGGGAAACACTAAACTGGTCCTGGAAAAGAATTTTCTCAAGAGTTTAGCAAACCAAAAGCAGCAGTAGAGAACAAAAATAGCACTAACATAGAGGGAGGAAAAATCCAAGAGTCCAGGGAAGGAAAATAGTGGCCAGAAAGGCATGAACAGGTCAGACAGTCTTAATTCCTCTAAGGTTTTGCTGTCTTGATCAAAGATCACTTGAATAAGATTAGACCTCCTAACTACCTCTGCTTTACCTTTTCAGATTCTCTACACTTAATTTGATCTACCACTGTTTTAATCTTGAGACTTCACCAATAACCTTTTTGTCTTCCTTTTCATTAAAATTAAGGAAATTATGGAGTTCCTCGCTTGAAGAATCTTTACAACTAGAAATGTTTTTTATACAAAGAAACTGAATCTCTGAGAAGATCTCACTTTTCATGTTTGTGAAATCAAGTGGTAGGAAACCAAGAGACTGTCTTTTCTACTACATTTAGGAACAAGCATAAGCAAAGAGGTTATGTGTAAAAAGAAAGTGTGTGGAGTTAGTTAGCCTTTTAAAGTAAAAACCAGTAAGCAATTTGCATTACTAATATGTAGGTTTGAATTCTTCTCTGCTGATTACACCCTTGTAACCTAGCTCTTCAGGAAGCTGAGATCTGAGGATCATGACTCAAAACCAGCATAGGTAGGAAAGTCCATGAGATTGTTATCTGCAGTTAACCGCCAAAGAGCCACCAATGGAGCTGTGTATTGCATGGCAAAGCATTATCCTTGAACAAAAACACTAAGGGACAGTGTTCATGACCTAAATTCAAACCCCAGTACTGGTACAAAAAATAAATATTAAAGGGCAGAAAAGTGCTTGAAAGCAGACAGAACAAAAGAAAAACAGAGAAGAGACTCCTATGAGCTGGGAATTTTCTTTTATTGGGTCCTCCACTTGGATCATGAGCAGGAATGGGTCCTTCCATGACCATGGATGGGGACACAGGTGCTTCACCCCAGCACATGTCGTCAGGAGAGTGTGCCAAGGCCTCTGAGCCCAGTTACTGATGGAACAAGAGGGACATTCTGCACAGTGTCATAGTTCTTGTCGTGTTGGCATTCATTCCAGCTGCCTTTTTATGTCCCTAACTACCTAGCCAAGGCAATTAGCTCTCCCTTATTACTTTTGTCTTCCTTTTTGCAAAGTATTTTATTTTCATAATTTCCTACTTAGCTTTCCATCAGCAACCAAGTATAATGATCTAAGCTTCTCTTGGGACCGTTATCCCCTTGCCTTTCAAAGAATGTCCTTCCCTCAGTTTCAACAAGAAGAGAGGAGGTGGATGAGATCATGGGGTCAGATGAAGCGTGTGGCCTCCACAACAGGAGGACCCCTCCCTGTCCCTCAAGAAAGCACCTCTGCATCCAGCTCTTCCCCAGGAGAGGCAGAAAGAAAGAGTTCCGCCAGGCTAATTAACTATGATCTCTCCCTTTGGCCATAAAATCATTAATCATGGAGGCTCTACATGGTCACTGATCTTTTAATGATAATGATAATTTGTCCACTAAGCAAACAGTCTCAAGAATGTTGCTTTGAGTAGAATTTGAGAGCCATGCTTATAATTTGAGAGCCATGCAGGTTATTCCAAAGTCAATTACATTTTAATACTTTGTCTGAAAAGTTGCTCTTTCATCTTGACAACTTCATTTTATAAATACCATCATTTGGGGTGTCATTTACATGGAGCTGGGGAAGTTAATCCCAGCCAAGTATTTATTATTAACTTAGTAAAAGAAAAAAAAAACTAGAAAACACACTTTTAAGTAATTGCTGGGCATTAGTTGCTCTCACCTGTAATCCTAACTACTCAAGAGGCTGAGGTCTTATGATCACATTACAAAGCCAGCACAGACAGAAAAGTCTGTGGGACTCTGATCTCCAGTTAACCACTAAAAAGCAAGAAGTGGAGCTATGGCTCAAGTTGTAGAGGTGGGGTGCCTAGGCCTTGAGTTTAAGACTTAGAATCAGCACACAAAACAATTATAATAATTTAAAATAGTCTAGACTTTAAAAGTAGAATGAACCGTAAATCTTTAAATAATATATACTCTGAGTGATTTGCAAATAAAATTAAACCCAAAGACATTATGTGACTTTCCAGCAGTCATAACTATCAGAAGTTGTTGAGCTGGATCAAAAGTCTGGTATTTTCCCCTCATCTTATTAATGAAATTAAATACATTAAGGCAACATAGCATTCCAAAAATGAAGTTCTTCCATAATCAATTAAATCATACATAGTTGAGTGTTCCTGCATTCCAAATTAGACAGATTGCCTCACAAGTGTTCCTGCTGTCAAAAGTTATGTCATGTTTAGATAATTTTCTTAATTTAAAAAGCAAAATCCATTTACTTGTTTTCTTAAAGTAATAATACTTTTCATGAGGTGATCTGGCCACCAAAAACTGCAATCATGATTAAAAGAAACAATTAATTACATGCAGAATGGTGTTTAATGAAACAGTCAAACCTCCATGATGTTAAAGGATAACACATAGGAAATAAAGAGTCTGTCCTTATAATAAAAGGCAAGACATTACAAGTGATTTACAGTTTCTCATGTGATTTCACATCTACCTTCATATCATCCTTATTCAGTGATTGTCACTGTTTGGACTCTGTTATTCAGTGCTGAAATCAAGCTCGGGGTCTCAGACATGGTAGGTCAGTGCTCTGCCACTGTACTACAACCCAAGCTCTGTTACTGTCTTTGATTACTTAAGATAGAGGGTTGATATAAAAGTTGCAGTACTAGTGTTAGGCTGGAATCATTCCTCACCTCTCCATCTCTTGGCTGTAAATTCTGGGTTTCTTCCACATGACATGCTTGCTATGGAGCACATGTGATATGGTCATTCTGTACTAGTATTAAACTCTAAATGGCTGGCTGTTCAAGTGGTGAGAATGGAGGAGAGCCTAAACTAGGACTGGGTCAGGATGCATTGTCCTCTTCTCATGGATCTTCTGAATGCAGTGTGCATGCACCCTGTGCAGACTCTGGCTTACTGAGCCTCCTGGCCTGCCTGCCACAGGACCACATCCAGTAGACAGTACGACATCATTTTTAAAAGTGTCCTTCCTTCACATACTGGATAATATTTCCATAGCTGAGAACATGGGCGCTTAAGAGATGTGAAAGGAGGAATAAACCATTCTGAAAATAGCTATCTAACATTAAAAGGTGAGAGAAGGAAAGGAACCACAAAGGTGTGCAGACCATGAAGTCCACAACTTGAGAAGTTCTTGAATAAGGAAGGAGTGAAGCAAGGCAAAGGTTTACACTCCACAAGTGGCCCAGGCCTGTGGCTTGGGACATTCCCCATCACACTCCTGTTCATCACAGCAGGCAACGTCTTCGACATCTGCTTGGATTCTCCATCCCAAGCACTCAGGAGAAGGGAGCTTACTTCAAATCTTTGATGCTCTGGTCAACTGAGGCTAAATTCTAACTATTTCAAACTGTGCCACCTACCCTGTAGATCTCTACTATCTCTCTATATTAAAAAAAATCTCTAACTTAACCTTCTCATTAACAGGACTGCTTCTATTATAGCAAAACCAAATCAGCTAATTCAACTAGGCTAATCTTTGCAATATTGAGCTCTGTTTTTGTGGAGTTTTCTTCCACTTAGTCATATACTTCATTGTTTTCCCTTACAATAATCAGGAAAATCCTCTCTTACCTTCACAGTGTTTCTGTTTGAAACAACACATTGTGTGATTATACTTCATAAAGTATATTTACAATGTATGGAGATCTTCCTATCTACAAAACATATTGTAGAAACTGTAAGGTATGTTAAAGTAAACAAAAATCTCATTTCAATTTTGTCAGAAAGAAAATAAACAATGAAAAATATAAATATATGACACATAGAAATATCACTTATAAGAGAGATTTCAGTACTGTGCGGTGGTACATGAGGAAGAAAGATAATCCCTGGAACTGGGAAGTTTTAAAGAAGGCTAAGATTTGAGCAAGCATTACAGTTAGTAAGAGAAAATAATAACTATGACAATAAAAATAGAAGCCAGATGTTGCTGGTGGCTTAAATCTGTAATCCTAGCTACTCAGGAGGTTGAGATCTAAGAATCACAGTTTGGGCTGGGAAGGTGGCTCAGTGGTAGGGTGCTTGCCTTGTATGCATGAGGCCCTGGGTTCAATTCCCCAGCACCACATAAGCAAAAAGAAAAAAAGCCTGAAGTGGCACTGTGGCTCAAGTAGTAGAGTGCTAGCCCTGAGCTGAAATTTTGAGGGACAGCGCCCAGGCCCAGAGTTCAAGCCCCACAACCGGATCCCTCCCCCCAAAAAAAGAATCACAGTTTGAAGCCAGTCCATGCAGACAAGTCTATGAGATTCTTATCTCCAATTAACCATCAAAAAGCTGAAGTGGAGCTCTGGCATAAGTGGTAAAGACAAGCCTTAAACAAAAAGCAAAGGGAGATTGCTCTGGCACTGAATTCAAAGCCCAGTACACACACACACACACACACACACACACACACACGCTAGTAGAAAGTAGGGTGCACTAATGAATCTTTCAGAAACTATACAAGATGCTTTCAATTCATATACCTAACAAATCTAATTGAATTTATACTTGTATTGTTAGCTAGATGACTGATGTTAGAATTCAAGAAAAGCATATATCTGAAAAGATTGTAAGGTATCTTACTATGAAGATCCAGGAAATGTAGGTAAGTGGTTAAGATTTCAATCTTCAGGCAGAAAAAAACAAGACTTTAAGCTATGGACAGATGATAACAAGGAGATAGGGACCTCTTCAGAGGCTATTGTAATGGTCCAGCTAAAACAAGGAATTGAAGCAAAGAACAAATGTGAGACTCAAATTAGCCTAACCTGTCCATTTGGTAATGGATGCCATTCTGTCTGACAGGAAAGCTATTTGTTTTGTAGAAAGTGTCCTGAAAACAAGCAGGCCCTACCTGCTCTGGAGGTCTCATCAGAGATGTGTAGACAGAGAAATACTGAGGCCCAGATGAAATGTAGTAATGACCAAGTGCATGAAATAGGACAGATAAAATGCAGATATAAGAACCCTGGTCTCAAGCTGTTCCCCATGTGCAAAATTTGAACCATGGCCCAAGAAAGAGCCAGCCAGTCAATAGGACTACAAATAAGGAGCTAGCCATTCAAAGATAACCTAGCCACAAATACAGACTTCACTTCCAACCCTGTCTCAGTGTTCAATATGCCTTTGTCTTGCTGCCTGCTATGTTTCTCCAATAGTATCCTGATGAACCTTTGTTTCTCCTATTCTCGCTCAGTACATTCTTTTACCAGTCTCAGACTCAAAAAATCCACAACACCTGTGCCCTATTTTTACAACATATTCCTGGAAAGGCTTGAACAAGTTAATGATCAACCACCTTGGCCAAATATTGAAAAACTGGCCCAGCCCGGTCGCTTCCTGAACTAGAGCTACAAAAGCTCAGCAGTACATTTTGTTTACATCTTAAATATTGGCAAACCCAAGCCTTCCCCCTACTCAGGGTGACACTGCCCATGGTTTCTGCCCTTTCTTATGTTGGAAAGTGAAGGAAACTTGCCATCTTGCTTGCCATTTGGCCTTGGTGAATTCATACCCTGGACATTGACTGAAGTCCCCAAGACCTAACGATCTTATTCTGAGTTTTTAATTTAATTATACATGAGATTCCTTTGCTTATCTTGTAAACCTTACAGTTTCATTCTTAGGATAAGTTAGTATGTGTGAAGAATCTTCATTTTCTCCTCTTTTGCTTTTCAGTCCAGCCTAGCACATTGCATATTAAATTATTTTAATCTCAATAGAAAATTTCAATAACTTTCTCTAAATTAGTTTTCTCTGTTCTTTGTGGGGGTAGGGGGTAGGTAGATCTGGGAGAGATAAGGGAATGATGGAAGGCTGACATTGATCAAGATGGAATTGAAAGCTCTTTGTACAACTATTATTTGATAATCAATAACATGAATAACAATAATTATTTACTAATAAATACTTCCTGCCTCTGGGGAAAATACTTTTTTTTACCTTTTTGCAGTATCATATGAATGAAATTGAAGCCTAGGTGATCAAAAACAGTTTTATTTACTGCAATTTTTTTAAAGTTCTGAGGAAACAGAACGTAAGCCTGAGAGTGAATAGTAAGGTGATATTAATGATCTTCATCAGCAGGAAATTTATTTGAAATATTTTTCTAGTTCAGCATTGGTTCAGAATATCCCATGCATGTTCTTTCAACCATTTTCTTGATTAGCTAGTGACTGTAATCAAACATAGAAAAAACTTATCACTTCAATCTCATTAGCAGTATCTTCAAATCAACAAAACTATCGGCTGAGCTGAAATAATCTCAAGTTTCAAGATTCTGAACTATGTGCTATATTAATTACTTTAAGCTATTAGGATATCAGTTAGTCTGTCAATACTGAAATGGAAAGATTTTTTTTTTTTTTTTGTCGGTCATGGGGCTTTAACCCTGGGCTTGGGTGTTGTCCCTACATTCTACAGCTCAAGGCAAGGGCTCTATGGTTTGAGCTCTATGGTTTTCTGGTGGTTTATTGGAGATAGGAGTCTCAAGAACTTTCTTGCCTGGGTTGGTTTTGAACCATGATCCTCAGATCTCAGCCTTCTGAGTAGCTAGGATTACAGACGTGAGCCACCAGTGCTCAGCTTAAGATTTTTTTTTTTTAATTCTGGGGTCTGTCTGTAGGTCAAGTTCAATGTTGGGCTTCAAAGTGTGTATTATATTCTTTTTTAAATTATCAAGTCTGAATTTGAAGGTGACATCCAAATGTGTGTCAGTACCATTGCTCATATTCTGTGCCTTCAGAAAAGAAATGACAAATTAATACAAAATGTTCTTGAACAATGTCTCCAACTTCTTATATTAAATGCAAACAAGATTCTAAGCACTAATAATTTATGATGATCCCTGTGAAATATGAGTTCATCTCAAATTGAAAAAAGATCCACATATCATTTCATGTAAAAGTAGATACTTTCTACCATAATGTATAACAATGCATCATCTGTCACTTCAAGGATAATTTAACATTTTCTATGTAACTCACAGTAATTGAGCCATCTTGAAACTATTGTTCACCTAAAAATGCCCACATGAGAACCTTTTTATGCTTTCTCTTTCACTCCTTTCATTTCTGTTTCTTAACAGAAATAACAAAACACTAAGATAGGATATCACAGCTATCCAGAATACTTTTTTTCCAATGTCTCTGAAGAATGAACATTTCACAGAAGTCATTATTTTTGTGCAATTGTTTTTCCTGTGAGTGTTTAAATATTGAACAACAATGGCAATAGTGAAAGGAACTCTGAAGCTGAACTGTGAGACCTGGAAAAGGTTAAGAGGTTAGAAGGTTGAGAACTGGGCTCTGGAAAGGCTGAAACAGATCCTTTCTGAAGAGGGTTAAGAGGCTGAATGCCTGCCTCCTTACAAGGTGTTGAAAGGGATGAGATTTGGATCTTGAAAGACAGATAAAGTAGGATACATGTCTGAATTATGCCTGAGCTGCAGTCTTTGCTACTAAAACAATAAAGGAGCCAATTCACACAAACCCTGTTTCATCTTTGTGATTGTAATAACAGTACAAATGCCTTGTTTTCTACATATAACCATGGTAACCATTCCTGTTGGTGAGCATTGACTCCCTGGTCCCACTTCTTTTACTTCTTTCTCTGTCCTCATTTTGTGCTGTTCCAGGTTGCAGGAAGCAACAGCATGGGGGGAGAGGTGGAAGGGGAAGGGGGGAGGGGGAGGGGAGAGGAGGAGGGGAGAGGGAGAGAGGGAAAGGAAGAGGGAGAGAGAGATACTTGAATTTTTGAATTTCATGCTTCACAATACTCTCTCACAGATGCCAGTTTGTCACTAGAGAATGGATGAGGGGTTCCCTCAGCTTCCCAGCTTCCAATCAGAATTACATGTCCTTGAGATCATCTCCTGAAAAACATTTCAGGGTAGTGTCACATAAGAAGTAGAGTCATATAAGGTGAAAATTTTAGCAAAAGATTGATTTTAGTGTAATAGTATTATAAAGAGAAGTGCAAAAAAGAGAAAAACATTTCCTGCTTCACATGAGGAAATGGAAGTTAAAGAATCAAAATGGCAGAGGTTATTGGCTGCCTGTATTCTTCCTTACCTAGAAGAATACACAGTCAGCCTGTGTCTCCTAATCCTTAGACAGTGGTTCTGATGGATGAAATATGTGAGGCCCACTCCAAACACTGGTAATTTTCAAGCAAGATTTTAAATTTTTTTCAGCCTTTACTAATTTATAAAGAATTCTAAGATTTTTACTGTTTCAAAAGAAAGGGCAAATTTAGATTTTATACCTCCTAAACATGTAACTTAAATATGAAAAAACAAGTATGCTGGGAGCAGAGCTTATCTGAATTTTCAACTTACTCCCTGGTTTTAACTTCTCAGTCTGGCATTCGAAATTAGTTAAAATAATATGATGTAATAATTTACTATATACTAACTATACATTAAATTTATATTTAATTTTATTAATAATACATTAAATGTTAATATGCATTAAGTTATTATATGATAAATGTTATATATTCTAAATATAAATTATTTTATAAGTATAAAATTAACTATAATATAATTAATACAACCAATATTACTAATTTAAGAATGGTATAATAATTTTATAATATTTAATACACATTAGAGCATGTAATGTTTATTTAATATATTATAATAACTTAATATGTTTTAAATATATATTAAATGTTATATTAATAATATTATATGATATCAAATAATATAATGTATAATATATTTGTTAATAATAGAATAGTAACATTATTATATTTAATATAATCAAATGTAATACTTTATATAATTCCACTTTAGTCATTGCTACTTCAATCTTATGAGCAGTATCTTCAAATCAACAACTATTTGGCTCAGCTGAAATAATTTTAAGTTTCAAGATTGATAAAATGTGTCCTATATAAATTATAGTGTTATTAAAACTTCAGTTCCACTAGATCCTTAATGAGAAACCCCTATGGCCAATATGGATACCTACTTAAATACAAGGAAACAGAGGATGTTGCAGATAGTCACATTAATCAGACTGTCTCTTGTGTAATTAGTATTATATGCCAAGTACAATGTGCATGCCAATACTAAAGAGTAACAGAAGAGTGGAACCCAAGTTCCAAGACTTTTCTGCCAAAAAAATTACATAAAAAGAGGAAGAATTCTTGCTTGACTAGTGACTGCTGACATTGCACAGGCACCCTAGTACTAAACATAGATAGCTTTGGCAGGTCCAGGTGGGATTGTTTTCTTGCACAAGGCTTCAATATCACATTGATGTTACAATTTAGGGAGAGTACATTTACAGCACAGTTACAGCAGATGAGAGCCCACCTTCCCCCAGGATTTGTACTGTCCAGAAATTTGACAGAGGTTGTTTCTAAGAACTGGTCATCAGGCCTAATTCAAGAGTTCAGCTCCCCTCCAGCTTCTAGGCCCCATTTTGAGTCAAGGAAACCATACCCAAATCATCTTTCCCTTTGATGGGGCACACATTCCTTCCTGGAACTTTGAATTCTATCAGGTCAGTTCTTCTACCAGGCATGGTATAAGTGTTTATTTTGCTATGTCAGTTAACTGATGGAAAAATACAGATGAAAGGAATACAGTTGAGCTAGCTGAACACACTAGCCATATCTAATTTCTAACTGGCTTAACTGTGACAACCTTGACATTTAGAAGCAGCAATATCAAAGAATACCATACAAAGGATTTGGTACCGAAGACAGTATGTACCATTTTTAAAATTTGTACAAGATTTATAAAATTTGCTTTCAAACTTGTGTTTAGGTTTAAGAGCTGAAGTTCAGGTAAAGTTTATGTGAAGTTTAGAATCAGAAGCCAACAAGAGGCAAATATTTGCCTTTCACAAGTTTGTAAGGAAAAACCATGGAAAATAAATATAACTCTTCTACAGCTCCAAACATTGCTCACTTTCTTATGAACAAACAAAAAGTATGATTTCGATTTTATATTTCTTATAATCTTCAGCCAATTCATTTAATTCTTAATATACAATAGGTTTACAATGCATATTTTATGTAAATTATTTAATTTTTTCTCACATAGGCATCTTTATTTTCCAAATTAATTGACTTGCTAAAGTAGTAAAAGTTTGTTCATTAAAGGAATTTTTTTTCTTTTTTTTAAATTGTGAAAATACTGTACAGAGGGGTTACAATTACATGGGACAGATAATGAGTACATTTCTTATCAAGCATTGTACCCTCCTCCTTTGTTCATTAAAGGAATTTTAATACATTTCCTCACCTAAAAAACTTAGAATATGTCTGAGTCAAGCAGAAAAGGTCAGATAAGGTGATGATAGGGAAATGAACCCTAAGATATGTACTCAAATGTTTTTTTTTTCTTTCATGCGATTGTTTCTAACACATTTATAAGATTATTTCTTTGTTGCTTTGTATGTCCTTCCCCCACAGTATAACTCCTGCTTTCACTGTATTTGATGTCGGTATAATTTGTGGAGGGGAAGGGGACAAACAAATCGTTTAAATAGGGATACAGGTGGACTCATTGCAACAATGAGATGTGCAAGTCGTTATGTCGAAAATGAACTTTACAACTTTGGTGGCGGGCGGGGGAGGGGGGGAAGATGGGAAGGGATGGGAAGGGGAAACAAAGGAGGAGGAGGCTAAAATGCTTGATAAGAAATGTACTCATTATCTTGCCCATGTAATTGTAACCCCTCTGTACAGTATTTTCACAATAAAAAAACTTAGAATATGTAGTAAGTTTACATAAGGGAGAGGTTTCTCTATTAAAAAAACACACTAATATGAGATTGACCTATCAAAAGGCACTTATTACAAAGCAAAAAATAATTTTAATAATGTTTAGCAAATGTCTAACAACTGATCTTTGAATGTATCTCTGTATTCCTCTCTACAGTTTTACCTTTTGCCTCTTGTGAAATATCCACTCAGAAAAATCAAGATCCCAGAAAATTAATATATTTATATTCATTTGTGTATACATATGCACATGCTTGCATGCACACACACACACACATGCACATCAGTCAGAAGCTTCCAGTATCAGAAATTTTCCTACAAGTTTCTTCCTTCCCATAAGCTCACCCTTCTCAGAGGAGACATCATCCTGAATTTTGATGATTATTTTCTATATCATCTTACTACCCTTATTTGTACTTCTCAACAATATCAGATAGTTTTCTCTGATTATTCTTTCTTGTCTTTGTTTTGGAAAACCTGAGAACTATAGAAAAGTATCAAAGTTGTATAGTAAACCTTTGCGTTCTCTTCGCTTGGATGCCAGTTGTTGGCATTTTGATTTGTTTTCTTTCTATCAGTGATTGCTCAACCATTTGAAAAGAAGTCAAGCTAGGGTTCTAAATTTTAAATAACCATTTAAACTGTAAAAAAAAAAAACGAATGACATTGCCCCATTTGTTAGGAAATGGAAAAACTTGGAAAAAATTATATTAAGTGAAGTAAGCCAGGCCCAAAGAAACATAGGTCCCATGGTTTCCCTTATATGCAATATCTAGTATATGTATGAGTCAAGCGGAAAAGGTCAGATAATGTGATGTCAGGAAAATGAACCCTTAGATATGTATTTTAATGTTTTTTTCTTTCATGCAGTGTTTCTAAGGTATTTATAAGATTATCTCTTTGTTGCTTTGTATGTCCCTCCCCCACAGTATAACCCCTGCTTTCACTATATTTGATGTCAGTATAACTTGTGGAGGAGATGGGGAAAAACCAGTTGTTTAAGGATACAGGTGGACCTGTTGCAACAATGAGAAGTACAAGTTGTCATGTCCAAAGCGAGCTTTACAACGTCGGTGGGGGAGGGGGAAGAGGGGGAAGGAGAAGGATTGGGACTGGGGGGGAGGGGGGAGGCTGGGAAGGGATGTGAAGGGTAAACAAAGGAGGAGGATGCAATGCTTGGTAAGAAATGTACGCATTATCCTGCCCATGCAATTGTAACCCCTCTGTACAGTATGTTCACAAATAAAATTAAATTAAATTAAAAAAAACATCTTAGAATATGAGCTGGGTGCAGGTAGCTCACACCTATAATCCTAGCTACTCAGGAGGCTGGGATCTGGTTCAAGGTCAACCCAGGCAGGAAAGTCCGAGAGACTCTTATCTCTAATTATTAATCACCAAAAAGCAGAAGTGGAGCTTTGGCTCAAGTGATAGAGCACTATCCTTGAGCAAAACAGCTCAGCGACAGCTTCTAGGCCTAAGTCTAAACACAAAAACCTGGTAAGCTGGTAAATGCCTTAAGTTGGGCCTAAGAAAAGACATAGACAATGGAAAGGGGACAGGTAGTATTGTGATTCACTTCTAGGCAACCTATGAAGAAAAAAATGTTTCTTCTCTACCAGAGAAGACAGGTGACCTTCCTGATAGAACAGCTTGAGTACTTGAATTATTTTTGTAGAAGGCTGCACTCCAGCCAGGAACACATACAACAGATGAGTATAAAATATTTCATAAAATACTAAGCTTTGAAAGTTTAGAATTTATTTGCTAAAGTGCTAGAGTTACCTAAGTAGGTATTCATTTGGAAACAAAAATTAGGAAAAATAACCATGCAAACCACACCCAATGAATTTCTTAAATCTGTGAAAGAACATAAGAAAAATAATTTGATTCAAAACTTAGTGCTTTTTTGGTTTGATTTCAAGTTCTTAAATTTGCTAAGACTAGCACTCTACCACTTGAGCCACACCTTCAGTTCTCAAAATTATGTGCATATTGATCAGTAAGAATGTTAAATCTGCACAGACCTGTACTGTTTGTGAAAGATAATGGTAGACAGGGCATGAATATGCTTTTCTATTTTGTTTTTGTCAAAAAGTATTTGCTGTACATCTTTAGGGACATAGATTCTAATTTTAAATTTAAAAAGGGCTTGTATTTTTAGTCTGACCTCAATTATCAAGTGCAGATTATTTATTATTGTGATACATACTAATTAACATGTACTATTATGGTGTTGAAATAGTTTTAGTTATTTATTTTCCCATCAAGAGTAACTCATTTTTAGATTTTTTTTTCTTGCTAGGAAAACTTCAGGACTCTATTGTGAAACTATGATGTATTACAAAAATCTTCCATGGTGCTTCTTCAAAGACCCAATCATGTCCACATGACAGATTCCTTATTAAATATGTGGCAGAAATACCTGTTTATAGTCCTGAAGACATTTTTGTTTCTAACAACTTTACCTATGATAGAATCATCACTTCTCTCTTACTGTCCCAAAACAGTCACAACTAGTTTGGGAAAAATACATTTTTAACATCATGGCCACAAATTTTAATAATAAACTGACACTGTTCATATTTTTCTTCAAGTTTAAAACTGTTTTTGTTTTTCCCTCCAGTTATAATACTTTCCTGAGGTCTAATCAATGTAGAACTATGTCCTGAATTTCAACTGAGTTGTAGGAACTTGCTGGCAATTCACATCTTAACATATTATTTTTACTTCCTCTAGAGCACTGAATAGGCCTAAACCATTTCATTCATTTTGCTGTTGTCTGGGGTTATCTCACCAAATATAACATACCCAGCCAGCTCACACAGTTGACTATAATGAATTACGCACATAATTTGGATGTTATGATTTTCATTTCTGTTTAGCCATCAACAGCAGTTTATTATCATTCAATTACTGCTACACTCCTTTTAATTTCAATCTTATGGAGATTTGTTCCATAACTGTGAGGTACTTTTGTTATATCATCTGCAATTTTCAGAATAGTGCTTAACATACAATAGATTCCCAATGAATACACTTAGCTTTCTTAGTTCTAAATGAAACAGAATGGAGACAGAAAGGAAATATGTTATTTTGTTGTTGTTGGCTTAATTGAAGAGTCTGAATTTTTGTAACAAGCTCAAATCAGATGTCCCCTGTGGTGAGATGATGTATTCTCTTGAGAGTTGTACTGCTTTCCTGTCATTCCTTCAGGCAGAAACACCCACGTGCAGATCTCAGTACTCATTGTCAATGAGCTTTCCTTCTGGGCATTGTAGATGCCCTCCTTCTTCCTCCACTGCATTTCTACTGCACATTTAATACATTTAGAACTATATTAAGAGAAGCGGAAACCAGACAGGTGCCAAGAGCAAGGGCATCATTAGTCTTCAAGAAGGGCTGGGACATTAGTATGTATGAATTAGAAACAGGTGCCAGCTAACTCAGGTTTCACCTGCATTTTTGACTGGAAAATGCAAATGGCATTGCCTTGCCAAAAGGAAGCAAATACATGCCTGCTTGATGGTACCTATTTTTCCTGTTGAATGCTGTGAGGAGCCACAAATCAGCAATAAAGCTAAGTCACTCAAGGTATGTCAAATACTTTCATATAGTTATACAAAGTTCTCTGGATCCAAAAATAGGCCAAAAACTGAGGGGGGGGGAGGTGAAGAGAGACAGGACTCTAGAGAAGGAAGAAATGCTTTTTCTAATTTTCTTCTTCAGATGATTGAACCTATTTTAGTCAGAAGTAAGTTTAATATATTATTTCTTTTTAGCAAACCAGTTTCTTACTATCTCTATCAAAACTATTGAATAGTTTTTTTGATTTGGGGATGGAAACAAGACATTAGTATGTCTTTTTCCAGTTTCAAGCCATCTCTGGCAAGTAGATCTTCAAATTTATGGACTTTGCTACTGTGCCAAAATGGCTCCTATTGTTTTCTCACTTCCGTCCAGGTTATACAGTTTATCAAGAATCTTTATTCATGTGATTGCTCTTTATCACTATACTTACTCTGTTCTTTGAACATAAAACAAAAGTAATATCATGAGGACTGTTAATATTAAATAACTAACATCCAGTAAAAGAGGCAGACTGGATCTAAAGACGCAATGCCCAGTGGACATAAGGCCACGTCTACCAAACATGAATGACATGTGAAAAGGTGATATCTAATATGAGGTGATGAAGACTCTTCCAAGTTTCTAGCCAGAAGAGACTTAAACCACATGCATAAACATTATTTGATCTGGTGCAAGTTAGAAACATTTGACTAATAATTATGTATTTTATTGTCAAAATGATGTACAGAGGAGTTACAATTACATAAGTAAAGTAATAAGTATATTTCTTGTCAAACTTGTTACCACTTCCCTCATTTTTCTCCTACTTTCCTTCCCCCCACCCCCTCCAAGTTGTACAGATCATTTCCAACATATTATCTTGTGTATATCACTGTTGCATTGGGTCCCTCCTTGTCCTTTGTCTCACTATTCTGTTGTTTCCCTTCCCTTCCCTAGTCCAGATAAACATATATAGAATACCAGGGTACCAGAATCAAATACAGGGGATATACCATAGGGGGAAGACCATACAAAGGAAACACAAAATTGCATAGTACATTAAAAATAATAACAACAAAGAAAAACCTTGTGCGTCCATGTCTTGGAGTTCATTTTGCTTAATGTTGTCTTATATATACATATGTACATATGTACATATGTATATGGCTATTGAGCTAGTCTGCTCATCTGCTAAGATGATTCTAGACATATACTAATTGTTACAAATAAGGGAAACCATGGGAACTATGCTTCTTTGGGTCTTGCTTACTTCATTTAATTTTTTTCCAAGTCTTTCCATTTCTTATTTTTTATGATGGCAGCATAGAATTCTTGATCCATTCATCTACTGAGGGGCATCTTGGTTGGTTCCATATCTTAGCTATGGTAAATAATGCTGTGATAAACATAGTTGCGCTGGTAGCTTTAGTTTGGCCCTTGTTTATGATCATTTGGGTAAATGCCCAGAAGTGGGATTGCTGGGTTATAGGGGAGCTATGTGTAGTGTTTTGAGGAACCTCTATACTGCTTTCCAGAGTGGTTGAACCAGTTTACACTTCCACCAACAGTACAGTAGAGCTCCCTTATGGCCACATCCTCTCCAGCATCTGTTGTTATTAGAATTCTTGATTATAGCCATTCTAACTGGGGTGAGGTGGAATTTTAATGTTTTGATTTGCATTTCTTATATTTTCAACATATCTGAGAAATGCAGAGCTATTTCAGCTGCTCAATAATAACATCAGAGACCCAGAATTTTCCATCTTCATGTTTGCTTTATCATTCTTATCAATTTGGCTTTCAGCTTCATATCCATAGCTCATGATTTTAGTATGGTTGTTTCTCTTTAGATTCCAAATTCATGAGTAAGCCAGGAAGAAGGGAGACATGGAAGGAACCAAAACAGAATGTGTCCCTTTTTATCAGGATCAGTTTGTTTCCCAGAACTCCTTAGCACAAATTTACACTTCAGTTTTGTTCATCACAGCAGTATTAGAGGACTACCTCCACCTACTGAAAAGCTAAGATAGCTGGGCACAAGACTGATATAACTGGCTTATAACAATCAATTGCACATCATTAAGGAATAGTTCATCTTGAAAAAGACCAGGGTTCTGTCAGCAAGAATATCAGAATCAGTAAGTAATTTAAGGACTGATGGGTATCATAAAAATAGGAAGTGGCAAACAAAAAAGGAAATGGACAGTCTTGGCTTCTGAGTACACACTTAAGATGTTCACCAGAAAAATCACAGAGAATGTGGATAAGTGAGAAGTTCTTAGAAGGTGAATATGCCCTTAATATAATCATATAGTAATGTTTGATAATACATAAACTATGAATAAAGACATATAAATGAATTAATGTAGATACTTTTTAAACTAGTACTAGATATTTTTAAATTACTACTAGATACTTTTCTAAACTCAGAGATGATACAATCAAAATTAATAAAGAATACACAAACAAAAGATATTTTCACAGGGAAGAGGTAGCCATAACCCTAACATTTCTTCCTATCACCACATCAGCATCTTCTGAGAATTTTCACTTTCACTTTGGTTTGAACTTTGGATCCAAATATGAGTAATAATTTTAGGACACTCAGTAGGATACTCATTTTGAGGACATAAGCTATTTTGGAATCATTAGTAAATTTGGAATAGGAAATACCAAATTTAGAGGATAAATTGCAGAGTTAACTTATCTTTTTCCCCTGATACATATACTATCTTTTATAACATATAATTAATAATAAAAAGAATGAATACTTTGAGTTATTATTCTCTAGGATAGATACAAGGTTTCATAGTTATATAAGTATGTATGTTGGTATAATTGAAAATTACTCTACAATATGAATATTAACCATAAATACTTGTACTTACCAGTAAGGTTTTAATTTTGCCCTTAGTTCCTGTTTCTTGCTTTTTTGAGATGTATGAGTAGAAGAGACCTCTTTTTTATATATGACCAAAAAGTTTTATCTTAATCACAAAGAAAAAATAATATTACCCACAGCTTGCCCAATAGAACCCAAACTAAACCACACTAAAGTCACCAACACAACCATGTTCATTGCAGCATTGTTTATAATAGCCAAGCAATGGAATCAACCCAGATGCTCCGCAGTGGACAAATGGATCAAGAAAATGTGATGCATACACACACATACACACACACACACACACACACACACACACACACACAATGGAAGTCTACTCATCCATCAGAAAGAATAATATTAAACCATTCAAAAGAAAATGGAAAGACTTGGAAAAAATTATATGAAGTGAAGTAAGTGAGACCCAAAGAAACATATGTTGCATGTATTTTCTCATTTGTTGTAACTAGAATGTGCTTATAAATCCACAAGTAAACACACTGGATGTTAAAAAAAAAAACACTGAGACATGGTAAATTATATATGACTGTAGGCATTCACACAGAGACCAAAGACAGATATTCAAAGGCACAGTGTTGGGCTGTTTTTATACATTTCCATAGCTTGTGGCACTCCTCAGCATTAGTTTTGTGTTTTATCATCTGTTTCTCACATACACTCTTTGTCCTGTGAGGTGAGGGATCCCATATTTTTATTTGTTGAGATTATTAATTATTAATTAAGGGATCCCCTTCTACAGAAATGTCAGATGCATACTCCAAGCGATATTTTAAATATACAATACTCAAAACATATTTGTTGAGTGATGAATGTAACGTGAAAGGAACTCAGGAAAAACACTTTTTACAGGTGATTTTTTTTTCTCCCTGAAGTTGTGGAGCTTGAACACAGGGCCTGGGTGCTGTTCCTGAGCATTTTTGCTCAAGGCTAGTGCTTTAAGCACTTTGACCGCAGTTCCATTTCTGTGTTGTTAAGTGGTTACTTAGAGATAAGAGATTCACTGGGACTTTCCTACCAGGGCTGGCTTCGAACCACAACCCTCAGATCTCAGCCTCCTGAGAAGCAAGGATTACAAGTGTGAGCCATGGGCCATTCCTAGGTAAATTTGTGTGTGTGTGTGTGTGTGTGTATGTGGTCTTAAGGTTTGAACTCAGGGACTGGGAACTGTCCCTAAGCATTTTTGCTCAAGAATAGTTCTCTACCATTTGTGCTACAGCTCCAGTTCTGACATTTTTGGTAGTGAATTGTAGATAAGTAAAAGTTTCATAGATCTGGGCTCTCATGGCTTACACCTGTAATCCTAGCTACTCAGAAGGCTAAGATCTGAGGACTGTGATTCAAAGCCAGCCAGGAGAGGAAAGGCCATTAGACTTGTATCTCCATTTAACCACCTTAATATGAGAACTGGAGCTATGTCTCAAAGTGGTAGAGCTCTAGCCTTGTGCAAGAAAGTTCAGGGACAGCCCCCAGGTCCTGAATTCCAGCCTTATGATCTTCAAAAAAAAAAAAAAAAAAAGGTCTCATAGGCTTTCCTGTCTAGGCTGGCTTCAAATTGTGATCCTCAGATCTAAGTCTCCTGAGTTTCTTGGATTGCAGTTATAATCCACTAACACCTGGTGAATTTTAAATTCTTTGTAAATGATAATTTTGTTTTGAATGATTTCAAATATCCTCCTTAACATTCTACCCAAACTTCTCTGAAAACACCCTAATAGAGAAAGGGACTGGGTTTTATTTCACCCTTTTTAGTAGATGAAAGCATATTAAATTCTTTTTCACTAATTTCGAATTTTGTGAAAATTTAGGCAAGGATTGAGTTTGGCAAATATGTCTTCAAAATTATTACAATTTAACTTTTAGATGAGTGTGTTTTAAATTATTCAGGGAAAATAATCTCAGTAAAATTATATGGTAATTATCAGTCATTTTAATATATACATTAATTTATAAACATAAATATAAGATAAAATAGATAGAATAAAGCCTTCTGTTAATTAATAGTTTTTTCAGTTCTTAGGTGGTATCTTTGAAAACAATATGGCTATTTCAGGATGTTTTATAACATCTCAGACAAGATCATATAACATGGCAATGAATATAACACAAAGAAAGTTCTGCTACTGCCTAGCTAAATGACTTTAAAAAACTTACCTTCGAAGTCTCAATATCTTCATTTGAAAATGTAATTGACCTGAAGACTTATTTTAAAAAATGCAATTAATGTTAACTAGATATTACTATATTTATTATAATCTGTTCTAGAATAGTGAGGGCCTTTTATATCTTCTAAGTTTCCCTAGTACTTCCTGATATGATTAAAATTATATTCTTTTTAAGGTAGGAAAATACAAATAACAGTTTTCTATTTTTAAGTGTTGGATTCCATTAAGTACAAATTTGCCTTTTGAACTGATTTTTGTTTGTGTACTACTATGTTTTTATCAATAGGTTAAGTGCCCTTTCCTTTGGGAAATTTCTCCTTTTCCTTTGGTTTAGGTGGGCTCAACTGTACCCTTATTTTTATTCATTGGCATGATGTCAAGATCCAAATTCACTCAACAAGAATAAAATATTTCCATATTTATTGGTTTGATGATTGATTCTGAGCTAATTCAGACAGATCCAATCAGATTCATTCCTGTTATGTGATACAGGGATATTAAGAATAGAAGTCTTTTCTTCTTGGGTCAAGATCTATGAGGATACCATGAATTAGAGCTGCTAATTGATGGAAAGATTCATCTGAGTAAGGATAAAACGAAATCAAAACACACATAAGACGGAGATAAGCGACAGATGCATACAGATAAACCCTGTTTCCATTTATGTGGCAATATTTTTTAAATTTTTACTGTAAAAGTGATGTATAGAGGGGTTACAGTTACATAAGTCAGGTAACAAGTACATTTCTTTTTGAACAATGTTACCCCTTCACTCCCTCTCTTCCAGTTTTTCCCTCCTGTCCCCACTTACAAGTTATATAGTTCATTTTCAAAATAGTCTCTAGTGAGAAGAGATGACATTGATCAAGATACATTATACTCATAGTCTGACTTTTGTATTGAAATCCCTTTGTACAACTACTTAAAAATAAAGTAATGACCAGGAAAGGTTTGATGAATGAAACCATGAAGGATAAATACAACCAGAAGTTGATCATGTTACCAGAAATTTAGGGCAGCTAAGTTGACCTTGGGTCTTTGTATCTGGCAAGAAAGAGTTCAATATGGTAGAGAAAGAGAGCATATAAAATAGCTATGCCAGGAGAAGACAGTACTTCAGCCCATCTTCACCCATCTCCAGGGATAGAGATATTAGCCTGAGGGAAAATAGGGAAAACTACGGACCTCCTTATTGGTGAGTTTCCTTCTTTTCTCTATAAAGTTATGGCAACAATGATTTAGTATCCTAGCTTTAGTTTTTCATTTTTTTTTCCCTTACTTAACAAGCGTCTTCCTTCCTTATTCTTCTGTAGCCCTTGTCCTCAGGCAAGTTATTGTCAGGCAAGTTTTGGTTTATCAGCTTATTCTGTCATCTGCAAGTTCTATCAGCTTCAATTTCCTGACTAGTTTTCTACTAACTCCTGTCAATAGATGGAATGGAGATATAACATTTCTAAGCACAAGCATAAGCAGCAACTCCAGTCACCACATCTAGACTGGAAAAACACATGGAAGGAAAAGTGGAGTGGAAAGAGTTACTTAGATGCTTAGAAAGAGTTCAGTATAATTAAGGATGGAATGCACTGGTGAGATAAAATGGGTAGTTATGAAAGAGAAGCATTTGTGTTCCATTTTGCCACTTGCCAATAGAAGATTCTGTTGTCCAAAAATGTAGTTAACAGCATGACACTTAGCTCAAGAGTCAGAATTCCAAGAGCAATTAAAGTCCATAGCAAGAGGGAGACTAGTTATGTGAGAAGGTGGCAAAAGGTTGTACTTGGAGACAGGAAATGACTGAAAAGTAAGTGAAGAATGCTATATTAATGGGATTGAGAAGTGTATGTAATAGTTAGCTAAGTATTCTGGCCAATAATTCTAGATAGTTCCTTGACTAATTCTTCTTTTGGAAAAAATCTCAGGCTCATATAGCCGGCATGATAAAAGGCATGCAGGATGTATATACTTGATCACCAATATGAAGAAAGACACCCAAAGACAATCAGATTGGCTTATAGCATCACATTTCCAACAGAGGAATTCTGTAGAAGTACAGAATTATTTTAAACTTTGGCCTATTGCTCCAATATCCTTAAAAGGCCATTAATAACAATTTCCAGAGAAGAAGGAAAGAATTTCACATTTCCTCAATATACTTAGGGGAACACAGCGCTAATGCTCTCTTAATATAAATACAACGTTCGAAAAATAATCCTTGATTACATACAAGAGATTGTCAGAAAGAGCTATAATTCTTTAAAATTATGGTCATACTTCATAATGAGCAGATTTGATGTTATGAGAATTTGATTGATATAGGAGTGTCTAACATAAAAAAAGAAGAAAATACATGGAAAGGGTCTGAAATGCAAGCATTTTTAGATATGTTTCAATTCCATTCAGGTGACTTGCTCTGAAATATTGAAGCCCAACCATGGACCACTTTCTTCTGGGATTGGCCCAGATTATCTTGTGGTTCTTTACCAAATTTCCTAATTTTTCAACTCAAAGCTGAATTTATGACACAAGTAGATGTGCACTCCTCCCTTGAAGTACTTGTCTTTTTGGGGTGAGATTTTGGCAAATATCTCACCTTTACCAATACTGGCAAAAGGATAAAATGGTATGAATTATTCATCACCCCCCTCCTCTTCTTCCTCCTCCTCCTCCGTTTTCTCCTCCTCTTCCTCCTCCTTTTTCCTTCTCCTCCTCCTGAATTCTGGACCTGGGTGCTGTCCCTCAGCTCTTCAGCTGAAGGCTAGAGCTCAAGCTCTTCACCTCCAGCTTTTTTCTTTTTTCTTATGTGGTGCTGAGGAATCGAACCCAGGGCCTCATGCTTGCAAGGCAAGTGCTCTACCACTGAGCCACCTTTCCAGCCCTTTCTTCTCCTCCTTCTTGCCTTCTCCTTCTTCTTTCCTCCTCCTCCTCCTCCTCCTCCTTCTTCTTCTTCTTTGTGTGTATGTGTGTGTGTGTGTGTGTGTGAGCCATACTTCTACTTCTTGCTTTTTATTAGTTAACTGGAGATAAGATTCTCTCCAATTTTTCTATCCTAGGCTGGCTTCAAACCTCAATCCTCAGATCCGAGCTTCCTGAGATCTAGAATTACAGGTATAAGCCACCAGTTCCTGGTGAATGATACTTTCTTAATAAGCCACCCTCCTTTTCTGCACCTCTCTTCCTCAAGAGAAAGATTATATGATCTATATGGACCAAAGGTCTTGACTTTCCCATAATACAGATTGAGAATAAGCCTTGTCAGGCAAATGACTGCATAGAATCCCTAGCTTTGAAAAAGATTTAACTCAGAAAAGTTATCCCTTAATCCATCTGAGCATGTGCAGACCCAAGTGTCTCAGTACCCTCAAAGTGCTTTCTCCATGTTAATTTCCCTATTGGTTGCAAAGAAATTAAGTAAACTTTCTGAAGAAAAGCAATTTTGTTCAACATTGCCTGTCCAAATTACATAGCTAGAAGGAGAAAATAGGTCTAGCCAAGTACAATAAAGGGGGGATTAACAAAAATAGAGATTAAGGAGGTGACATTAATATTAAGTAGCTGTTAATCAAATGACACCATGAAGTAAGTAAAAATGACAAACAAACTAGGGATATAATTTAATGGCAGAACACTTTTCTAGCATACATGATACTTTGAAAAGACAACCATCATGTTGAGGAAATACTTATAAACATTTAATTAGGAATGGACTAGTACCCAAAATATAGGAAATATTTTCAAAAATTCAATAAGTGAAAAAAGAGTAAATAAAAACTTGGGTTAGCTGGGTGTCCATGGCTCACACCTGTAATCCTAGCTACTCAGGAGGCTGAGATCTGAGGATTGCAGTTCAAAGCCAGCCCAGTCAGGAAAGTCCATAAGACTCTTATCTCCAATAAACCACCAGAAAACTGGAAGTGGCACTGTGGCTCAATTGGTAGAGTGCTTGCGTTGAGCTGAAGAGCTGAGAGCCAGCACCCAGGCCCAGATATCAAGTCCCATGACCTACAAAAACAAAAACAAAAACAACTTGGGTTAGAGACTAGTGTCTATTTGAATAGACACGTTACTAAAAATGTGCAAAAAGTCAATAAAGTATGAAATGATGCTTGACTTAATTAGAATCAGAAAACTGTAAGTTAAAACCAAGTGCTGGGCTGGGAAGGTGGCTCAGTGGTAGAGTGCTTGCCTTGCATGCCTGAGGCCCTGGGTTCGATTCCTCAGCACCACATAAGCAAAAAAAGAAAAGAAAAACAAAAGAAATGTACTCAGGGGCTGGGAAGTGGCCCAGTGGTAGAGCGCTTGCCTTGCATGCCTGAGGCCCTGGGTTCGATTCCTCAGCACCACATAAGCAAAAAGAAAAAAGCCGGAAGTGGCGCTGTGGCTCAAGTGGTAGAGTGCTAGCCTTGAGCTGAAGAGCTGAGGGACAGCACTCAGGCCCAGAGTTCAGGCCCCACGACTGGACCCAAAAAAAAAAAAAAAAAAAAAAACCAAGTGCTGACCTGAGGAACAATGGAATAGAATTCAAACCCAGAAATGATCCCACAGATCTCTCCTTGATAAGGGAGCCAAAATTCTAAGATGGAAGAAAGATGGCCTCTTTAACAAATGGTGCTGGCACGGCTATGTTTATTGCAGCATTATTTACCATAGCTAAGATAGGGATTCAACCCAGATGCCCCTCAGTAGATGAATGGGTCAAGAAAATGTGGTATATACACAATGGAATTCTATGCCTCCATCAGAAAGAATGACATCTCCCCATTTGTTAGGAAATGGGAAGACTTGGAAAAAATTATATTACATGAAGTAAGCCAGCCCAAAGAAACATAGGTCCCTTGGTTTCCCTTATTTGTAATAACTAGTATATGTCTGAGTCAAGCAGAAAAGGTTAGTTAAGTTGATATTAGAGAAATCAACCCTATTATATGTATTCAAATGTTTTTTTTCTTTCATGCAATTGTTTCTAACACATTTATAAGAAATTATTTCTTTGTTGCTTTGTATGTCCCTTCCCCATGATATAACCCCTGCTTTCACTGTATTTGATGTTGGTATAATTTGTGGAGGCAAAGGAAAAAAACAAATCGTTTAAATAGGGATACAGGTGGACCCATTGCAATAATGAGATGTACAAGTCGTTATGTCGAAAATGAACTTTACAACTTTGGTGGGAGGCGAGGAGGATTGGATGGAGGGTGGGTGAGGATGGGAAAAGATGGGAAGGGGAAACAAAGGAGGAGGCTACAATGCTTGATAAGAAATGTACTCACTATCTTGCCCATGTAATTGTAACCCCTCTGTACAGTATTTTCACAATAACACACACACACACACACACACACACACACACACAATGATGCTGGCAGAATTGGCTACATGTGTTGAAAACTGAAGTTAGATCCTTATATATCACTCTGTACCAGAATCAACTCGAAATGGATCAAAGACCTCAATGAAAGACCAGATACCCTGAAAATATTGCAGGAAGGGATAGGGGATATACCAGGGATAACTGGCACAGGTGGAAACTTCATAAAGATCCAGAAATACAACAAATCAGAGAAAGGCTGGATTAATGGGACTACCTTTAACTGTAAAACCTCTGCATGGCAAAGGACATAGCTAACGAGATACATAGAAAGCCCATAGATTCGTCGATGATCTTCACTAGCTATACAACAGACAAGGGCCTCATATAAAAAATATACCTAAAGCTCAGGGACTGGGAATTTTGGCCTAGTGGTAGAGTGCTTGCCTAACATGCATGAAGCCCTGAGTTCAATTTCTCAGTACCACATACACAGAAAAAGCCTGAAGTAGTGATGTGGCTCAAGTGGTAGAGTTCTAGCCTTGAGCAAATGAATCTCAGGGACAGTGTCCAGGCCTAAAGTTCCAGCCATAAGACTGGCAAAGAATACCTAAAAATAAAAAATAACCCCCCCAAAAAAACAAATCCTTAAAAGAAACCCATCTCACAGCCAATGATAAAAACAAACTCCAAGTGAAGGGATAGAGGAAGATCCACCATGCAAATGCTCCCTACAAGAAGGCAGGAGTTACCATCCTGATATCTGACAAAATAAACTTTTCATTAAAATAACACAAAAAGACAAAGGAGGGCACTACATATTAATACAGGGGACAATCCAAGAAAAGGATATCACCATTATCAGTTTATACTCTCCAAACATTGGTGCATCCAAATATGTTAAGCAAATACTCTCAAATAGACCCAAATACAATAATACTAGGAGTCTTTAATACTCCACTCTCACCAAAGGACAGGTCTACCAACCAGAGGATTAGTAAAGAAGCTTCTGAATTAAATGATACTATACCTCAAATGGACTTAGACATCTACTGAATTTTCAACCCAACAACAACCCAGTACATTCTTCTCAGCAGCCCATGGAACTTTCTCCAAAGTCGTATCATAGTTCATACAAAGAATTTAAGCAAATACAAGATGATTGACATAATTCCTTGTATTCTATTCGACCACAGTGGAATCAAGCTAGTTCTCAGTAACAAGGCATACCATAGAAATTGCTCAAATACATGGAAATTGAACAACACACTTCTGAGCAACACCTGGGTCACAGAAGAAATTAAAGAAGAAATTTTAAAGTTCTTACAATTTAATGAAAATCAATACATCTCACAAAGAAATATATGGGACACTACAAAAGCAGTCCTGAGGGGCAAGTTTATCACTATCAGTGCACACATCAAGAAAATAATCTCATGATGCAACTAAAACTGCTAGAAAAACAAGAAAAAATTGAACCCAAAAATAGTAGATGGAGCAAGTTAACCAAAATAAGAGCTGATATTAATGAGATAAACATTAAGAAAACTATAAATAAAATTAAAACAAAAAACTGTTTTTTCAAAACATTAATAAAATTGATGGACCTCTGGCAAGATTATGAAAAAAAAGAAGAGAGGAGACCCAAATCAATAAGGTCAGGGATGCCACAGGAAAAATTACAACAAACATCCAAGACATCCAAACACTCAGAAAGAACTATATCCAGAATCTATACTCACTAAGGTAGGGAAATCTAGCAGAAATGGATGAAGTTTTAGAAAAATACAAATTGCCCAAACTGAACCAAGAAGAAATCAATCAATTAAATAAGCCAAGATCTTACAATGAGAAAGAGGAAGCAATCAGAAGTCTTGCAATAAGGAAAAGCCCAGGTACAGATAGATTCACTATAGAATTCTGTAAGACCTTCAGAGAGGAACTAATAACCATACTCCTCAAGCTCTTCCATGAAATAGAAGCAGAGGGAGACATCCCAATTCATTCTATGAAGCCAATATCTCACGTATCCCCAAACCAGGCAAAGATCCAACAAAAAAGAGAACTACAGACCAATTTGTTTGATGAACACAGATGCAAAGCTCCTCAATAAAATTTTAGCAAACAGAATCCAGCAACATATCAAAAAAATAAAGCACTATGATCAAGTAGGCTTCATCCCTTAGAGATGCAGGGATAGTTTAACATACATAAACCAATAAATGTAATCTATTGCACCAACAGATCCAAGGTCAAGAACTACATGATTATCTCCATTGATGCAGAAAAGGCTTTTGATAAGATCCAACATTCATTCATGCTAAAACGCTATGGAGAAAATAGGAATAGAAGGAACATTCCTTAAAACAATAAAAGCCATATACAACAGAACAATAGCCAATATTATACTTAATGGGGAAAAGCTACAATCAATTCTCCAAAAATCAGGAACAAGGCAAGGATGCCCACTCTCACCACTCCTCTTCAATATAGTTCTGGAATCCTTAGCCAAAGCAATAAGGCAAGAAAAGGACATTAAAGGGATACGCATAGGGAAGGAAGAAGTTAAACTATCCCTTTCTGCAGATGACATGATATTTTACCTTAGCAACACCAAAAACTCCACTCCCAAACTCCTAGAACTTATAAATCACTTCAGCAAAGTAGCAGGATATAAAATTAACCCAAAAAATCAGTTGCCTTTCTGTACACCAACAATGTACAAGCAGAAAGGGAAACAACCCCATTCACAATAATCTCATAAAATAAAATATTTAGGAATTAATCTAATCAAAGATGTAAAGGACCTACTTAGTGAAAACTGTAAAAGCCCAAAGAAAGAAATCAAAGAGGACACCAGGAAATGGAAAGACCTTCCATGTTCTTGGATAGGCAGAATCAATATTGTGAAATTGGCCATACTGCCGAAATTGATATACAAATTCAATGCAGTTCCCATCAAAATCCCAATGATGTTCTTTACTAAAATAAAGAAAGCAATCCAAAAATTCACATGGAACAACAAGCGACCTAGAATAACCGAAACAATTCTAGGCAAAAGAGACAATATGGGAGGAACTTTGAAGCCAGATTTCAAACTGTACTGTAGAGCCATAATAACCAAAGCAGCTTGCTATTGGCACAAAAACAGACCTGAAGATCAATGAAATAGATTAGAAGATCCAGAAATAAAATCGCATACCTATAGTCAGCTGATAATTGACAAAGGAGCTGAAGACACACAGTGGAAGAAACATAGCCTCTTCAACTATTGGTGCTGGGAAAACTGGATGGACACATGCAGAAAACTGAAAATGGATCCCAGCTTGTCACTATGCACTAACATCAACTCAAAATGGATTAAAGACTTAAACATCAAACCAGAAACTGAAACTACGTCAGGACAGAGTAGGAGAGACACTTGAACTTATAGGCACAAATAGGAACTTCCTAAACAAAGTCCCAGGGTCACAACAAATTGCAGAAAGAACTCAACAAGTGGGATTACCTTAAAATAAAAAGTTTCTGCCAGCTAAAGACATAGCTACCAAACTAGAAAGACAGCTAACCAATTGGGAAAAGATATTTACTAGCACTATATCAGACAAAGACCTAATATCCAAAATAAACAGGGAATTCAATAAACAAATCCATATCAAATCCAACAAACCAATCATTAAATTGGCAAAGGAACTAAAGAGAGACTTCTCAGAAGGAGAGATGAAAATGACAAAGAATGGCTGGGAAGTGGCTCAGTGGTAGAGTGCTTGCCTTGGATGCATGAGGTCCTGGATTTGATTCCTCAGCACCACATAAGCAGAAAAAGCTGGAAGTGGAGCTGTGGCTCAAGTGGTAGAACACTAGCCTTGTGCTGAAGAGCTGAGGGACAGCGCCCGGGCCCAGAGTTCAGGACCCACAACCGACAAAAAAAGAAAGAAGAAAAAAAATGCCAAAGAAACACATAAGGAAATGTTCATCATCCCTGGCCATAAAGGAAATGTAAATAGAAACAACTCCGAGATACCACCTTACCCCAGTCAGAATGGCCTATATCCTAAATTCAGCCAATAACAAATGCGGGTGGGGATGCAGAGGAAGAGAAACCCTACTGCATTGTTGGTAGGAATGTATAATAAACAACCACTCTGCAAAGCAGTCTGGAGGCACCTCAGAAAGCTAAATATAGACCTCCCCTATGACCCAGCCATACCACTTCCAATGCATCTACCCTGAGCAACAGGAACCAGGATACAAGGATACATGCACTTCTATGTTCATTGCTGCGCTATTCACAATAGCCAAGATATGGAAACAAACCAGATGCCCCACTACAAATGAATGGATCCAGAAATTGTGGTACCTATATACAATGGAATATTATGCAGCCATTAGAAAGGACAAAATAATGGCATTCGCAGGGAAATGGATGGAACTAGAACAAATCATGTTAAGTGAGGTAAAACAAGATCGGAGAGACAAATTGCACATGATCTCCCTGATAGGTGGATGTTAAATCCAAAATGCAAGGAGACATAACAGAGTAAATGGGACACAAGAAACAAAGGACCTCTACTTAATTTGTCGTGTCATTTCTAAATGACTTCTTGTTCTTGACCACATATTATGATATATACATATGCACATCTGAGGGAAGCTGGGATGGAGGGCACAGAATCAGGGGAAAATATACAACAGAGGGGCCCATCAGCTGCACTGGACATTGATGAAAATGAGCTAAGCAACTCAAGGTCAGTGATGGGAGGGAGGGATGAGAGGGAAAGAGGGAACAGCTGGCACTAAGCAAAAGCAAAGAAATGTACATATCACCCAATTTGGAAGAAATAGTTGTATTGTCAAGCTTATAAAATTCACAAACTTTATAGACTATGATAAAGGCAATTTGCCTTGTGAAGGTTAAAATGTGTTTGTGACTATAACTGTCACTATTCCACAGTACTGTGAAATTTTTGTAATCATTTAACCTCAATAAAAAATTATTAAAAAAAGAAACAACCACCCCATTAAAAATGGGCTAAGGAATAAAACAGAGATTTCTCTGGAGAGGAAATAAGAATGGCCAATAGACACATGATGAAATGTTCAATATCTCTGGCCATAAAAGAAATGCAAATCAAAACAACATTGAGATTCCACCTCACCCAGTTAGAATGGCTATATTCAAGAAGTCTAATAACAACAGATGCTGGAGGGGATGTGGCCAAAAGGGAACCCTACTGCACTGTTGGTGGAAGTGTAAACTTGTTCAACCACTTTGGAAGTAGTAAGGAGGTTCCTCAAAAGACACCACATAGATCCCCTATGATCCAGTAATCCCACTCCAGGGCGCCCAAACAATTGCAAACAAAAGCCACATTAAAGCTACCAGCACAATTATGCTCTTTGCAGCAACCAAACCAGATGCCCTTCAGTAGATTAATGGATCTAGAAAATGTGGTATATATACACAATAGAATTCTATGCTTCCATCAGAAAGAATCATTCATAAGGAAATGGAAAGACTTGGGAAAAATCATATTAAATGAAGTAAGCCAGGACTAAAGAAATATAGGCTCCATGGTTTCCCTTATTTGTAATAATTAGCATATGTCTATGATAGTCCTAGCAGAGGATAACAATAGCTCAATGTACATATGACCAAACGTACATATGACCATAAGATGATGCTAATTGACATGAACTCCATGGAAATAAGGGTTTTGTTTGTTTGTTTTTATTTTTAATGTACTGTGTGAAATTCTTTTTTCTTTCATTTTCCCTCTTGTGGTTTATCACTGTTCTTCATTTTGGTACTCCATGTCTTGTATATATATATCTATGTGATTTGGGGAATGGAAAGGGATTAACAAAATGGTGAGACAAAGGACAAACAGTGAACCAATGCAACAGCAATACTCACAAGACACTATGGTGGAAATGAACTTTACAACTTGGTCAGGGAGGGAAAGTGAGAGAAGAGGTAACAATGTTTGACAAGGAATGTACTCATTAGATTACTTGTGTAACTGTAACTCCTCTGTACATCACTCTTAAAATTAAATTAAATTAAAAAAAAAACCAACCAAGTGCTGTACCAGTGCACTTTGAAGAAGGCCTAGAATGGAAAGAAATGTGAATGTGAGCAGAATGCACTGCAGCTGCAGACACTGAAGATTAAATCCAATTGTGGAACACTACCTTGTATCATTGATGCTTAAGGTTAACTATTAATTCATTATAGGGTCTGGCATCCCACTCTTAGAAACACATGTGTATGCATGTATGTGTATGTGTCCAACTGAAATACATATATATATACACAAAAAGAAACCATGAAGAAAATAAGTAGCATTATTATGTAATAGACTAAATCTGAAAACACTGTGGTATGTTGGATTAATATGTTGGACTAATACTACATTGTGGTATATTTACAAAACAATTACATTGTGATGTATTTGCATTACAAAAAAATAAATTAGACCTTGTGTTGTCTGTTATTTCTTGAAGACTGGCATTCCATACGATATTTTCGAATGTAGAGAATATTTTTAAGCAAAAAATGATTGCTAAGAGACACCAAGGAAACACTCACACTCCATTTACCAGACTACACATACACCAGTGGGGTGCTTAGGTTGAGATTTCGGGGGACAAAAGAAAATAGGTGTCTTAGTCTCAGACAAACCTGCCTCTGGGGACTTGAAGGCTAAATTGTTTAGATGGCAATTCCAAGAATATATGAGGTGTTGAAGAAGGAATATTCATTGTTGTCATTCAGTATATTTATAGGGTTTTTTTTTTTACCTTCAAGTTGTAAGTAAAGATCGAAGATTTCCACAGTGTGCAAGTTAATGGTGGGAGGGGGGCTTGTCATTAGTGGTGTTTACAAGCATTTTCAATTTTCCCTCACTCTGGATACATGGAGTAAGTGGACTTCTTGTGAGCCAAAAAGCTAAGTAGTTCAGGCCAGTGAACTTGGAGTGGAAATGGTATATTACTACTAATGGCTGGCAGGGAAAAAATAGACAAATCAGTTGAGGAGCACCAGACATCAAACAATATTATAATTTTCCAGAATGGATACAAAGAAGGTAATCTATGGTGATAAAAGTTAGGATAAAAATTGGGGTGGAGGAGCAGATATAAGCAGGTAACCCCCTTTTATTTCCTATTTTATTTTGTGACCTGAGAGGTGGGTATAAGGGAAGCTTCATTTATGATAATTCTTCTAGCTATTTAGTTATTTAGATGTTATGCATCATAAAAATGTTTATTTTTTAAAAAATCATAGAAATAACTGGATGCCAATTGTTATTTAAATTAGTCTATGCCATCCAAATCTCCGATACCAAATATGACTCCAGTTTTTACTGGGACAGAACCAAAACAAGAGAGATCATTTTTACATAGTTTAGCCTGAGGCCCTTTGGGACTCCTTGACCTCCAAGGGACAAGGTGATGAAATGAATATCTATAATGGAAATACTGTTTAATTCCATCCCAAATCAAATGATATGCAATGGCTGGATAAAGACATGGATGTTGTATCTATGTAGGATGAAAACTGCTCCATTGATTTGACTGTGACATAAAAAGTATCACTGTGTTCCAGAACTAAGTAGATAAAGGATGTGTGTGATGCTGGGGAAATAAAATTGGGTCCTACTGGGATTAAGCTATGGATAAGGCAATTACCTTTCTTCCTAAAATAATTCTCGTGTCTCCAAGGTAACCAGCACATAATCAGTACTGAGTTTCCATGAGCATGCCAAATTATAAACAGAGGATTCTGGCCTACAGATGAGACATTCAAAAAGCTCAAATTGCCATCTACTTATTTAGCTATGTGGTCATAAATTAGACTTCAGTGGCTATGTATCTCCTTCAAGATCAAGTCATACTGATCAGTGAAGTGTACCACGTCCATCACCATTCAGTTCTTGTAAGTTCCATCTTTCCACCTTCATGTCTTCTAATTCCATCTCCTCTTAACCTATTTTATAGTTCAGCAGTTGCTAGCTTTTTAAAATTTCTGTATATTTGTTCTTCCAGGCTTCCAGCCTTTGCTCATATATAGTCTTCACTTTCTGCTCTGAAAACCTTTCTGTTAATTATCTCCCTGGAAAATTCCTACTCATGTCTTCAAAAGCTTGTCACTCTCAACGATGAATAACTTTTCTTCAGCCTACCTACAAGCCATTTCAGGTTCCCATTGCTGATCCTGTGACACTGTACTCCTCTCTTTCCTTTATATTCAGAGCTCTTTGAATACAGAATTAATATTTTATGCATCTCTACATATCAAACTTTTGTTCCAATGAATACATCATAAAGTATGTTCAAGAAATATTTTCAGGTACTCAGGAGGCAGGAGGATCATGAGTTGAAAGCCAGCTTAGACAAAGATAGAAGTGGGACCCTGTCTCAAAAACAACAGAACTTGGGGCTGGGAAGGTGGCTCAGTGGTAGAGTACTTGCCTTGCATGCTCTAGGCCCTTGGTTCAATTCCTCAGCACCACATAAGAAAAAAGCTGGAAGTGGCGCTGTGGTTCAAGTGGTAGAGTGTTAGCTTTGAGCTGAAGAGCTGAGGGACAGCGCCCAGGCCCAGAGTTCAGGCCCCACGACCTGACCCCCCCCCAACAAAAAAGAAAAGAAAAACAACAGAACTTGAGGGAAGAAAAGAAAAAAAACAACAGGACTAAAGGCATACATAGACTCAAGTAGTAAAATATACTGGCCTAACTGCAACTCTAGGTTTAATCCCAGAAAATGAAAGAAAGATTTTTTTCTCCTTCACAAATAATTTGTCAAAGAAGAAACTCATATTCAAATGGCTACCAAGCATATTTTAAAAACTCCTTAATCTCACAACTCTATAATCCTGACTGTTCAGGAGCCTAAGATCAGCAGGATTTCAGCTTTAAACCAGTCAGGTAGAAAAATCAATATGAATCCATTAATATAACTAGTAAATTATGTGTTGGTGGCATGACCCAAGTGGTAGAACACCAACCAAGAAAGCTGAGTAAGCTCAACAGCATTGAGTTCAAATTCCAATACCAGCAAAAAAAAAACAAAACAACAAAAACCTTCAAGCCTGGTAAAATAAATAAAAGCTGATATAATACATATTATTTTATTGATTAGAGATAAATATTTTTAGTTGTTTTTTTTTTTTGCCGGTTGTGGGGGCCTGAACTCTGGGCCTGGGTGCTGTCCCTTGGCTCTTCAGCTCAAGGCTAGCGCTCTACCACTTGAGCCATCGTGCCACTTCCGGCTTTTTCTGCTTATGTGGTGCTGAGGAATCGAACCCAGGGCCTCAGGCATGCAAGGCAAGCACTCTACCACTGAGCCACCTTCCCAGCCCCGAGATAAATATTTTTAAAGGCTTGTATTTTATGCATTTAATTTTGATGCTTAGTGTACAAAGAAACAACCCAGCAGTATAAGCATATATGAATACACCAAGATAGCTATATTGTTATTTATAGTAAAACTAATGTTATTTTTATCAATGGGCCCAACAATGAAGCAATATTTCTATAATTAAGAAATGTTATAACATTATGAGCATTGCACCTCTGAATGTTTACTGACATAGGAAAATCCTTAAAATGCAAAATTAACCAAAAGGCAGGATAGTAGTATTCATAGTAAACATAGTACAAATTCAATATTTATAAATAGCCCATTAACTGTCTAAAGGAAGCTAGATCTTGGTGGTCCATGCCTTTAATCCTCATAATTAGAGAGGCTGAGATTGTTGGAATAGTGGCTCAAGGCCAGCCCAGATGAAAGAAATTCTTGAAACCCCTTTTTAATGGAGCCCTGGATGGGGTGACATAGATATGCTACACTGGCTACCAGCAAGCCTCATGTAAGTGGATCATGCCCAGGGATGAACCCATACAGAAAGTGAGAGCCTAACTCAAAAGTAATGATCAAACATAAAGACTCAAAGCAGGGCTCCACAGTAAAAGAGGGCCTACTCAGCCTCCAGCACCACCTTTATTTCCCGAAAGGGAAAAAAATAACCACAGAAAAAAATATGCCAAGAAGTTAGCAGTGGCACTATTCAGGAATGAAGTTAAGAAAAATAATTTCTGCTTCCTTACAATATCTCATAATGATCTGGTCATCAGGAGAAAACGGTCTCCTTCCATCTGCTCCCCCCCCCCACACACACCTCATTGTGCTTTCCGAGATAACTATAAGAACCACAAGACAAATTCCTTTCTGATTCAAGTAAACTCATAATAGGGTAACAGGGCATACTTTGTTAAACATAATTTTGTAGGGCTGAGGGCATAGATCAAGTAGCAGTCTACTTGTCTAGTAAGCCCAGGTCCTGAGTTCAAACCCCAATATTGAAAAAATACTGTCATCAAATAATTTTGATGTGCAAAAAACTTAGAGTAACATTTACTACTCTCCAGTAATTGTAACAATAATCTGGTACTCCAAGATGGAGTATGTCCACATGAATTAGTCTCATGTTACTTGAGAATGTAGAACCAGGCAGCAGACCAAACCCTCTTAGGTGATCCTTAGGTACTCACTGTGGAAATACAAGAGTCAATGTTACTGTCCACAAGCTGGTGATTTTCCCCAAACCATTCCACTAGTAAATGACAAAGTCCTATTTTGTTCCAAAACAAGATGTTGGAAATCCTCATTATTTCTATTAAAATTAAATGTCTCTTTAAACAAAGTAAGAGTTTTATGCAGCTAATTTAATCAACTTGTAAATATATATATATACATATATAATATTACATATATAAATATAGATTAAGTCAGTTGCCAGTGACTCATCCTGGCCAGGAATTAAGATTTAAGGATCACTATTCAGTCAGCCTAGGCAGGAAAGATCATGAGACTCTTATCTCCAACTAAACACCAAGAAAACTGTTAATGGAGCTGTGGCTCAAGTGGTGGCGCACTAGACTTGAGCATAATAGCTCAGGGACAGTGCTCAAGGCTCTGAGTTCAAGCCCCAGGACCAGCACACGCACAAAAAGAATTATAGTGATCCATAAAATTTGCCTATTTATTTACTTATTATTAAATAGATTTAATTTGCTCCCTAAGTCATAATTTCCACAAACAAAAGAAACAAAGTCCTTGAAAGTAGAGACAGTATGAGAGATCGGATGAATTTTCACCCTGGGCTCAGCTTTAGGTCATATGCAGCTGTAGGAGGTGTGCAGGAACTGGCTGAGCTGAATTAATTAGATCCTCTAGTAGGAACCTAAATCTTTCCCAAACCGTTTTCCTCCTAAATTCAAATTAGGTCAAACTAACTAACTAAAGTTATATTGCCTTTTCTCAGATACATTTTTTGTGAGAACTCTTTTAACCTTGAAAACAGATTTTACTGTTAAGAAACATGCCTCTCTGAAAACTTTGGTGCAGCTCCTAAAAGCACTCTCTGTAGATTTATGAAAAATTATGTTCTATTTTACCAGAAAGGATTAGATGCTACTGACTTGTCTTTTGGAACACTTTTTCATTGATCTTTGTGGGCATTATTACAAACAGTACCTTGTCAGGGGCCTCTGGCAGAGATGAAATTTTCAAAGACAAATGTGAGCTTTAAGTAGTTGCTTCTTTGAGGAAGTTTTAGGTTCTGTTGGTGTTTTTGATCAAAGAACCAAAATGAAAGCATTGCCAAACATAAAATTTGGTGGAGAAGTTCACTATAGAATCATTAGCTGCTTCGCCTCTCTAGGAAAAACAATGCTTAAAAAGGAATAGATCTAAGTCCAGACACTATACGTGTATATTATTGCATTTTGAATTATGAAAACCCTATGAAGTAAATGTCCCATTTGTGCATTGCAGATGAAAAAGCAGACTCAGTGTCAGTGCAGTATTTCAAGGACTGTGGATAAGAATTTGAATACAGTGTCTTGTGTGTCTTTGCTCTCAGATGTATCCTCTGCCCTCTTCCTGTCCACCTCTTGTCCTGCTCTCTATGGCAGGAGCTATTGCACCCAGGTACTTTTGCATGGCTTCCAGGGAGCGGGATGGTTGGGACCAGTAGACACTGGGAGACAAGAGGACTCAAGATTGAATACCTTCCCTGTTTTGCTTTGCTTGAAATAACCTTTCTAGAAGCAACTCCAGCTTGAAAAACTACAGCTAGACCCACTGGACCTGAAACTAAGGTATAAAGTCTGATGGAACCTTAGTTCCATTGGGGGAATCTAGCTAAAGTTTTAGCTTCATTACACGGCCTCAACTTTGAAGCTCTAGTAAGTCAACTGCCAGCCTAAAGTTGTAGCTTAGTAGTTATCATTGCTTCTGGTGCACATTAATCTCTGAATTGCCCACCCTACCTTTTCCTGTCAACTATGTAAGCAATTCCTTGCTCCATAGAACTGCAAATACAAAATAAATAGACAAATAGATAAGTGAATAAATAATATTTGGCTTGATTTCTCTGCTGCTGACTGCTCTTGACTAATAAAATTTCAAATATAAGTCTGAGCCAGGCCCTGATAGCTCTCACCTGTAATCCTCGCTACTCAAGAGGCTGAGATCTGAGGACTGTGGTTTGAAGCCAGCCTGGGGAGGAAAATCCAAGAGACTCATCTCCAGTACACTGTTCAGAAAAGGCCAGAAGTGGCACTGTGGCTCAAGTGTTAGAGTGCTAGCCTTGAGCCAAAGAAGCTCAGGGACAGAGCCCAGGCCCTGAGTTCAACCCTAGAATTGGAGTAATATATCTGTTATCTATAGCTCTATATTATAGATATAGGTATCTATATCTATAGATATATAAATATAGATATTAATATATGTGTATATATAAACATACATAAACATATGAACACACACATATATATGTATGTGTGTGTGTCTGTTTGATGCCATCTCTTTTTTTGCAATTTTTAAATTGTGATTAAGTGATTGCATAAATATCACAAATTTTACAGTATTGTGGGCTAGTTAAAGTCACAAACACATTCTAACATTCATAGGGGAAATTGTCTTTATCATGGTCTATAAAGTTTATGAGTTCTATGAGGTTTGACAATACAGTTATTTCTTCCATATCAGGTGATATGTACATTTCTTTCTTTTTGCTTAGTGTCAGCTGTTCCCTCTTTCCTGCTCATTCCCTCCCTCCCATCACTGCCATTGAGTTGCTTAGTTTGTTTTGATCAATGTCCAGTGGAGCTTTTTGGGTCCCGTTGTTATATGTTTTCTCCTCTTTCCCTCTATTTCTGTGTCCTCCTCCAATGTGCACAATATATACCATATATGTGGTCAGCAGCATGGGGTCATTTAGTAATGATTCGACCAGATGAGTGGAGGTCCTTTGTTTCTCAAGCCTTGTTTACTTTGTCTTTTCTCTTTACATTTTGGATTTAACATCCACCTATCCAGGAGACATTGGGCCGTTTGTCTCTTTGCTCTTGGTTTACCTCACTCAACATGATTTCTTATAGTTTCATCTATTTCCCTGTGAATGACATTATTTTATCCTTTCTAATGGCTGCATAATATTCCATTGTATTTAGGTACCACAATTTCTGGATTCATTCATCTGTAGTGGAGCATATGGGTTGTTTCCATATTCTGGCTATTGTAAACAGTGGTGCAATAAACATGGAGGTGCATGTGTCCTTGTATCCTGGTTCCTGTTACTTAGGATAGATGCCTAGGAGTGGTATGGCTGGGTCATAGGGGAGGTCTATATTTAGCTTTCTGAGATGCCTCCAGATGCTTTCCAGAGTGGTTGTATAAGTGTACATTCCCACCAGCAGTATAATAGTGTTCCTCTTTCTCTGCATCCCCTCCAGCATTTGTCATTGGCTGAATTTAGAATGTGGGCCATTCTGACTGGGGTAAGGTGGTATGTCTGGATTGTCTTTATTTACATTTCCTTTACAACCAGGGATGGTGAACATTTCCTCATGGGGTTTTTTTGGCCATTTTTATCTCTTCTTCTGAGAAGTCTCTTTTTAGTTCCCTTGCCCATTTAGTAATTGGTTTGTTGGGTTTGGAAGGGATTGTTTTCTTGAGTTCTCTGTATATACTGGATATTAGCTCCTTGTCTGATATATTGCTGGTAAATATTTTTTTCCCAATTAGTTGGCTGTCTTTCTAGTTTGGTTGCTATGCCTTTAGCTGTGTAGAAGCTTTTCATTTTAAGGTAGTCCCATTTGTCCAGTCTCTCTCTAATATGTTGTGACCCTGGAACTCTCTTCAGGAAGTTCTTGCCTGTGCCTATAAGTTCAAGTGTCTCTCCTACTCTGTCCTGCAGTAGTTTCAGAGATTCAGGTTTAATGTTAAGGTCTTTAATCCATTTTGAGTTGATGTTGGTGCATGGTGATAGGCTGGGGTCCACTTTTAGTTTTCTGCAGGTGGCAGATTTTATTTGATTTGAGATATTGATTTGAGTTTCCTCACTTCTTTTTTGTTAATTTTGCCAAAGACCCATCAATTTTATTAATTTTTTTAAAAACAGCCTTTTGTTTTATTAATTTTATTTATGGTTTTCTTAGTTTCTATCTCATTGATCTCAGTTCTTATTTTGGTTATCTCACTCCATCTAGTAACCTTAGGTTCATTTTTTTTCCCATGCTTTTCCAGCACCAATAGTTGAAGAAGCTGTGCTTCTTCCACTGTGTGTCTTTGGCTCCTTTGTCAAATATCAGCTGATGTAGGTGTGTGGTTTTATTTTTGTATCTTCTATTCTATTCCATTGGTCTTCGTATCTGTTTTTGTGCCAGTACCAAGCTGTTTTTGTTATTATGGCGCTATAGTAGAGTTTGAAGTCTGGCATCAAGATCCCTCTCATGTTGTCTGTTATGCCTTGAATTATTTTGGCTATTCTAGGTCCTTTGTTGTTCCATATGAATTTTTGGATTGTTTTCTGTATTTCAGTAATGAACGGCCATTGGGATTTAAATGGGAGCTGCATTGAATTTGTATATCAATTTTGGCAGTGTGTCCATTTTCACTATATTAAGTCTGCTTATCCAAGAATGTGGAAGGTCTTTCCAGTTCTCAATGTCCTCTATAATCTCTTTAAGTTTTTATAGTTTTCATTAAATAGTTCTTTTACATCTTTGGTTAAGTTAATTTCTAAATTTTTTTGAGGTTATTGTGAATGGGGTTGGTTCCTTGATTTCCTTTTCTGCTTGTATATTGTTGGTACACAGAAAGGAAATTGATTTTTGTGGGTAATTTTGTATCCTGCTACTTTGTGGAAGTGATTTATAAGTTCTAGGAGTCTGGGGTTGGATTTTGTTGGATCATGGAGGTATAGTACCATGTCATCTGCAGAAAGGGATAGTTTAACTTCTTCCTTCCCTATGCGTATCCCTTTAATGTCCTTTTCTTGCCTTATTGCTTTGGCTAAGGATTCCAGAACTATATTGAAGAGGAGTGGTGAGAGTGGGCATCCTTGCCTTGTTCCTGATTTTTGGAGAATTGGTTGTAGCTTTTCCCCATTAAGTATAATATTGGCAATTGTTCTGTTGTATATGGCTTTTATTGTTTTAAGGAATGTTCCTTCTATTCCTATTTTCTCCATAGCATTTTAGCATGAATGAATGTTGTATCTTATCAAAAGCTTGTTCTGCATCAACGGAGATAATTATGTGGTTCTTGACCTTGCATCTGTTGATGCAATGGATTACATTTATTGATTTTTGCATGTTAAACCATCTCTGCATTTCTGGAATGAAGCCTTCTTGGTTGTAATGTATGATTTTTTAATTTGTTTCTAGATTCTGTTGGCTAGAATTAAGATCTCTTATGATCTGTGTTTATCAAGGAGATTGGTCTGTAGTTCTCTTTTTTTTTGTTGGGTCTTTGCCTGGTTTGGGGATTAGTGTCATATAGGCATCGTAGAATGATTTTGGGATGTCTCCCTCTGTTTCTCTTTCTCAGAAGCATCTGAGAAGTAGAGTATTAGTTACTTTTTAAAGGTCTTATAGAATTCTGTAGTGAATCCATCTGGTCCTAGGCTTTTCCTTGTTGAAAGATTCTGATTGCTTCCTCTTTCTCATTATAAGATCTTGGCTTATTTAATTGTTCAGTTTGGGCAATTTGTATTTCTCTAAATCTTCACCCATTTCTGCTAGGTTTTCTTTCCTTAGTGAGTATAGTTTCTGGAAATAATTGTTTGGATGTCTTTTGTATTTGTTGTAACTTTTCCTGTGGCATCCCTGATCTTATTGATTTGAGTTTCCTCTCTTCTTTTTTTTTAAATTTTGCCAAAGACCCATCAATTTTATTAATTTTTTTAAAAAACAGCCTTTTGTTTTATTAATTTTATTTATGGTTTTCTTAGTTTCTATCTCATTGATCTCAGCTCTTATTTTGGTTATCTCACTCCATCTAGTAACCTTAGGTTCATTTTTTTCCCAGCAGGTTCAGCCACAACATGAGATTATTTACTTGGTCTGTGTCTATTTTCTTGATGTGTGCACTGAGAGCTATAAATTTGCCCCTCAGGATTGCTTTTGTCCTGTCCCATGGGTTTCTTTGTGATGTATATTCATTTTGATTGATTTGTAGGAACTTTTCAATTTCTTCTGTTACCCAGGTGTTGCTCAGAAATGTGCTGTTCAATTTCCATGTATTTGAGCAATTTCTACAGTGTCCTTTGTTATTGAGAACTAGCTTGATTCCACTGTGGTCAGATAGGATACAGGGGATTATGTCAATCTCCTTGTATTTGCTTAAATTCCTTGTATGAAACTATGATGTGGTCTATTTTGGAGAAAGTTCCATGAGCTGCTGTGAAGAATGTGTACTGTGTCATTTTAGGGTTGAAAACTCAGTAAATGTTAATTAATTCCACTTGAAATATGGGTTACTTAACTCTGTGGCTTCTTTGCCAGTCCTCTGGTTGGTAGACCTGTCTTTTGGTGAGAGTGGGGTATTAAAGTCTCCTAGTATTATTATAGTATTTGGATCTATTTTATTCTTTAACTTTGAGAGTATTTGCTTAACATATTTGGGTGCTCCAGTGTTTGGGGAGTATAAGCTAATAATGGTAATATCTTCTTCTTGGATTGTTCCCTGTGTTAATATGTAGTGTCCTTTTTTTCTTTTTTTTTCTTTTTTTTTGGGGGGGGTCCAGTCATGGGGCCTGAACTCTGGGCCTGGGCGCTGTCCCTCAGCTCTTCAGCTCAAGGCTAGTGCTCTAACACTTGAGCCACAACACCACTTCTGGCTTTTTTTTCTTTTTGCTTATGTGGTGCTGAGGAATCGAACCCAGGGCCTCGTGCATGCAAGGCAAGCGCCCTACCACTGAGCCACCTTCCCAGTCCTCTTTTTCTTTTTGTATTGATTTTAATGAAAAGTTTATTTTGTCAGATATCAGGATAGCTACTCCTGCTTTCTTTCTGGGAACATTTTCATGGTAGATTTTACTCCAACCCTTCACTGGGAGTTCGTTTTTTATGTTTGGCTGTGAGGTGGGTCTCCTGAAGGCAACAGGTGAATAGGTCTTATTTTCTGATTCAATCTGCAGTTCTTTTTCTTTTTATTGATGAATTGAGCCCATTAATATTTATGATTATTATAGAGAGATGCATTGTGTTTCCTGCCAATTTCCTGCTTTCCTAAGTTCTTCTTCTTTCCTTTCCTCCTGTGCTTGCTGTCAGACTTCTAGTGATATCTGTCTGATGTGAATCTTTGTTCTTGATTGCTTTCTTCAGGTTGTTGTCTTCTCTATTAATATTCTTTGTAATGATAGCTTATTGTTTATGAATTCATTTATTTTTTCTTTACTATTAAACTTTTTAGTTTCTCCATCAAATGTGAATGCTAACTTTGCTGGGTAAATTATTCTGGGCTGGCAGTTATTGGTTCTCAGAGCTTGGATCATACTTTCCCAGGCCTTTGTTGCATTCCTGTGTGGAGAGATCTGCAGTGATTCTGATTTTTTTCCCATTATAGTATAATGGTACTCTACACAATCAGCAGATTTTTCTCTAGTAATAAACTATAAAAATGATCCCTGAAAGTATGGTCTTGATGCTATCTCTTTATTTACCTGGAATAGCACACTTCCAACAAATATAATAGTTTTTTTAACTTAAATTAGTAATCACATTTTAGTGCATAACAATTCCTTTTAAATATATATATTTGGGGGGGAGGGGTCTGGTTGTGGAGTCTGAACTCTGGACCTGGGCATGGTCCCTCAGCTCTTCAGCTCAAGGCTAGCACTCTACCACTTGAGCCACAGCACCACTTCCGGATTTTTTTTTCCTGCTTATGTGGTGCTGAGGAATCAAACCCAGGGCCTCATGCATGCAAGGCAAATGCTCTACCACTGAGCAACCTTCCCAGCCCCTTTTATATATTTTTATTAGCATCAGTTAGTTGTAGAAGGACTATTTGACATGTCTATACTTATACCATGCACTTCCATTAGACTCACATGTCTATACTTATACCATGCACTTCCATTAGACTCAATCCCTCCTCACTCTCCCTCTTTTCCCTTCCATCTTTCCCAAACCAATCTCAAGCTTCATTATCCATTATTCACACATGAGCATAGAGTAGTTTGATCTCATTTACTCTCCTTTCCCCTTACCACTAGTACCTATACCCTGGATAAGACCTGTTTTTCCTGCTTGTCATTCACTTGTTTTTAGTATTTGGTAATTTTTCAAACAGGTTTCACCATGCCATTTTACATGTTTGTATAAGTAATTTATTCTATTGCTATCCTCATTTGCTCTAATTTTCTCCTATCTCCAATACTATCTATTACTCAAATGCTTACTGAATTTCATTCTGCTCTCTTCACGGGTGCACTGTATTTCAATATTGTTCATCAGCTAACATTTGTTTTTCCTTTCCCCTATCTCATTCCTCAAACATCCCCCAAATTACAAACATTCTTTATGTGTTTATGTATATGTTAACTTTTTAGGTCTAGCATCAACATATGAGAGAAAACATTTGACCTTTGTTCTTCTGAACATGGCTTACTTCACTTAATATGTTTCCAGTTCCAACCATTTCTTTTTTTCTTCTATTTAGAAATAAAATACATTAAAAAATTCTATTGTACAGATGATGTACAGAGGGGTAGCATGATTCAGGTAGTGAGTACATTTTCTTTTGAACAGGGTTACCCCCTCCCTCATTCTTTCCCAGTTTTTCCCCTCCTGACTTCTCTCCCCCCAAAAGTTGTATAGTTCATTTCCACCTGCTGATTGGTTTGCCCACTGTCCCACTATTTCTGTGTTCCCCCTCCCCAATCAGATAAACTTATATACAAGACAAAGGGTACAGAAATCTTATACAGCAACAGAAGGGAATAAAACAAAGAACAAAGGAAAGAAGAAAAGAAAGATATTTTTTGAAAAAAAGAACCACAAACATTACAATAAAAAACTTTTTGCTTCCAGTTTTTGGAGTTCATTTCTATAAATACCATTTTATATGCTCATATGTACATACCTACTGAGCCATTGTGATCCTCTCTTAAGGATATCCTCCTTTGGTCTCACTGTATGAATGTTTAGACTTCTGTTTAATTAGTCATGTCAAAATGTAATTATTTGTCTTTACTATGCATTGGATTTTCTTGTAGAGTTATAGGCACATTCTAATTATTATAAATGAGGGAAACCATGCAGCCTGTGTTTCTTTGGGTCTGTCTTACTTCGCTTAGTATAATTTTTTCCAAGTCTTTCATTTCCTTATGAATGAGGCAATGTCATGCTCTTCAGTGGAAGCATAGAATTACACTGTGTATACATACCACATATTCTTTCTTTTTCAAAAAAAGTTTTGTTTTATTGTAAAGATGCTATACAGAGAGGTTACAGTTACATGAGCAAGGCAATGAGTATATTTCTTGTCGAGCATTGTTACATACAACATTTTCTTTTTCTTTTCTTTTCTTTTTTCTTTTGTCAGTCGTGGGGCTTGAACTCTGGGCTTGAGCGCTGTCCTTGCGCTCTTCAGCTCAAGGTGAGCACCCTACCACTTGAGCCACAATGCCACTTCTGTTTTTTTTTTTTTTCTAGTGGTTTATTGGAGATGAGTCTCAAGGACTTTCCTGCCTGGACTGGCTTTGAGCTGAGATCCTCAGATCTCAGCTTCCTGAGTAGCTAGGATTACAGGCATGAGCCACCAATGCCTGGCCACATTTTCTTGATCCATTCATCCATTGAGGGGCATCTGAATTGATTCCATGTCTTGTCTATGGTAATCAATGATGTAATGAACATGGTCATGCTGATAGCATTAGTATATCCTGATTTGTGGTCAATTAGTTACATGCCCAGGAGTGGGATTGCTGGGTCATAGGGAAGCTATATGTTTAGTCTTTTGAAGAACCTCCATATTGCTTTCCAGAGTAGTTGAACCAGTTTGCATTACTAACAACAGTGTAGTAATGTTTCCTTTTGGCCACATCCCCACCAGCAACTGTTAAAGCATGTCCTTTGCCAGGCAGAAACTCTTCAGTTTTATGCAATCCCATTTACCTAGGCTTTGATTTGTTCTGATTCTGGATCATTACTTAGGAAGTCTTGAACTGTACCACCCCCTTAACGTTTCCCCTATATCTTCCTGTAATATTTTCAGGGTATCTGATCTTACATTGAAGTCTTTCATCCATTTGGAGTTGATTCTGGTGCAGGTTGATATATAAGGATCTAACTTCAGTTTTCTGCACATGTACTGTGTAGCCAATTCTGCCAGCATCAATTTTGAAGAGGCTGTCCTTTTTTCCATCCTTTGGCTCCCTTATCAAATATTAGGTGGCTATGGGTCTGTAAATTCATTTCTGGTTCTTCTATTTTATTCCATTGGTCCTCTGCCCTATTCTTGTGCCTGTACCAAGTTGTTTTTGTTTGTTTTTATTACTATAGCTTTGTAATAGAGCTTAAAGCTTGGTATTGATATTCCTCCAGCACTGTTCTTCCTACTGAGGATTGTTTGTGCTATTCAGGGTCTTCCATTATTCCAGATTAGTTTTTGGATTGTTTCTTCTATATCACTTAAGAATCCAGGAGCATGGGAGTTTTTTCCACTTCCTTAAACCTGTTTCTAAAGTTTTAATCACAGAGGTCCTTCATCTCTTTGGTTAATTCCAAGGTCTTTTGTGAGGCTATTACAAAAGGACTTTCCTGATTTCTGCTTTGCTCTTCTCGTTATTGGCATACAGAAAAGCTACTGATTTTTGTGGCTTTCTTTCTTTCTCTCTTGCTTGCTTGCTTTCTTTCTTTGGTGGTCATGTGGCTTGAACTCTGGGCTTGGGCCCTGTCCCAGCACTCTTCAACTCAAGGCAAGTTGCTCTACCTTTTGAGCCACTGTGGAGAGCTGCGGGAGCCGGCTGCAAAAGCAACATTGTAGCTAAAATGGCAGGGCCGCGTGGTGCGGCTGCGACCTAAGATGGCGCGGGCTCCCGCCTTCCGTCTTCCCCGTGACGAGTGCTCTCTGTAAAAAACAACTCCTTATATGGCTATGACTTGGCTCCTAGTTTGCTTCCGTGTTTGCAGCCCTATCGGTATATGCCACGTGGCGCTTCAGGATTGGCCATCCAGGAGGCTTATAACCAGAGCGCGGGGGCGGATGGGAAGGAGAAAGAAGGAGAAACAGGAGAAGCAAGGAGAAACAGGAAGAAGCAGGAAGAAGCGGGCAGGAGAGAAGTAGGAAAGAAGAAGCTGTAAACAAGGTCCTGAATAAACCGTCTGAAAGAAGAACCTGTTGTCGCGTCATCCTTGCGGGTTGAGGCGGTCGCGACAAGCCACAATGCCACGCTGGGTTTTCTGGTGCTTAATTGGAGATAAGAGTCTCATGGACTTTCTTGCCTATGCTGGCTTTGAACCATGATCTTCAGATCTCAGCCTCCTGAGTAGTTAGGAGGAGTAGTTAGTAGCCAGGCATGAACCACCAGTGCCCAGCTTGAGGTTAATTTTATACCCTGCTACTTTACCAAGTTTCAAATCAGCCAAAGTAACTTAGGAAAGGAATCTATGGGGTTCTTTAAATACAGGATCATGTCATCTGCAAAATGGGAGAGTTTTATTTCTTCTTTCCCTATTTGGATCCCATTTATGTTTGTCTCTTGCCTTATTGCTCTAACTAGAAATTCCAGTACTATATTGAAGAAGAGAGGAGAGAGTGAACATCCTTCTCTCATTTTTGATTTTAGAGAGAATGGTTTTAACTTTTCACCATTAAATATATGCTGGCTGTAGGTCTGTCATATACAGCCTTTATTATATTGAGAAATGTCCCATGTATTCCTGGCTTCTCCAGAGCTTTTATCATAAAGAGGTGTTGGATCTTGTCAAATGTGTTTTCCGCATCTATTGTGATGACCATATGGTTCTTGTCCTTGGTCCTGTTGATGTGTGATGTGTCCAATTACATTGACTTGCATATATTGAACCAGCTTTGCATCCCTGGGATGAATATGTTTGATTATGGTTATGCTTTATTTTTTTTGGTTAGTTGTTGAATTCAGTTGGCCAGAATTTTACTGAGAAATTTTCCATCAATGTTCATCAAAGATATGTGTGTGTGTGTGTGTGTGTGTGTGTGTGTGTGTGTGTCTTTCTTTGATGAGTTCCTAGCTGAGTTCCAACCATGTCTATGAAAATGACATCACTATATTCTTTATGCCTTCAGAATACTCCATTGTGTACATAGAGCACATATTTGGAGTCATCAGTTATAGGGCATCTGGGCTGTTCTCAGGCTTAACTATTAAGAAAAGTGCTGTAATGAACATGGATATATAAGTACATTTATTATATTATGACTTTCATTCCTTCAGATAAATGCCTAAGTGTGAGCTAAGTGATGATAGCTATACATATAATCCTATTCAGGAGGCTAAGATATGGAGGATCACAGTTCAAAGACAGCCTGCATAAGAAAGTTTGCTAGACTCCATCTTGAAAATAACCAGCATAAAGCAGAGCTGAAGGTGTGGCTCCAGTGGTAGAGCACCAGCCTAGCAAGTTCAAGGCTCTAAATTCAATCCTTACTCCCACTAAAAATATTCAATAAATAAAATACCCAATCATGGCATGGTTACAGCATACAGTACTATTTTTTTTGAGGAAATCAGTTTATGCTTGTTTACATAGTAGTTGCACTAATTTGCATTCCCACTAACAGGACTCCTTTCTCTTGACATCCTCATATGCTATGTGATGATGTTTCTGTTCTAGCCATATTGGCTGGAGTGGGATGAAATCTCTGTCATTTTGATTTGCATTTCTTTATGGCCGGGGACGTTATGCATTTCTTTATGTATTTATTGGCCATTTGTGCTTCTTACCCCAAGAATGATCTGTTTAGCACTTTTGCCCATTTTTATTCTTGAAGAGTTCAGTGTTTTGAGTTTTATGTATATTCTATATTATGTATATAATATGTGTATATATGTATATATTATATTTTGTATACATATTATATTATGTATATTCTGTATTATGTATATACTTCATCAGATGAATAATTGCTATAGATTTTCTCCCATACAGTAGGTTGTCTCTAGAAACATTGTTGTGCAAAAGCTTTTTAGTTTAATATAATTCTATTTGTCAATACTTGCCCTTATTTGTTGAGCTATTGCATTTCTAATCAGGAAGTCACTACCTATGCCAATACATTAGAGTATTTTCACTATGACTGGTAGTTTCAAAGTTTCAGGTCTTACATTAAAATTCTTGATTCACTTTTAATTGATGTTAGGAGAGGGGAGGGAGGGAGGAAGGGAGGGAGGGAGGGAGGGAGGGAGAGGGGTCTGGTTTCAGTCTTCTGCATGAAGAAATCTAGTTTTTCCAGCACTATTTGTTGAAAAGTCTATCTTTTCTCCGATATATGCTTTGAGATCCTTTGTCAGAAATCAGATTGTGGTAGCTGCATTTCTGGGTATTCTGTTCAATAGGCTTTATGTCTATTTTGGGGCCAGTTCCTTGCTATTTTTGTTCCTATGGCTCTGTAATATAATTTGAAGTGAGGTATCGTGACACCTTCAGCTTTGTTTTAGTTTTGTTCAAGATTGCATTGGCTCTTTGATATATTTGTAGTTTTATGAAGTTAAGAATTTATTTTTTTCTGTTTCTGTGAGAAATGATATTGAGATTTTGATTAGGAATTTAATTATCTACTAACATTGCTTTCTTTAATATAGCCATTTTCTTGATATTAATTCTGTATATTCAGAAACAAGGGAGGTCTTTCTATCTTCTAGTGTCTTTTTAAAATTTCTTCAATGTTTCATGCTTTTCAGTATAGAAATCTTTCACCTTGGTTAAATTTATTCATAGAAAAAATTGAAGCTATTGGGAATGGAATTATTCTCCTATTTTTCTGTTGGTGTACAGAAAAGCTATTGGTTTTTTTGGGGGGGAGGAGGGGGTCTAGTAGTGGGGCTTGAACTCTGGGCCTGGGTGCTGTCCCTCAGCTCTTCAGCTCAAGGCTAGCGCTCTACCACTTGAGCCACAGAGTCACTTCCGGCTTTTTTCTTTTTGCTTGTGTGGTGCTGAGGAATTGAACCCAGGGCCTCAGGCATGTAAGGCAAGTGCTCTACCACTGAGCCACCTTCCCAGCCCCAAGCTATTGGTTTTTTAATGTTGATTTTATATTCTGCTATATTACAAGAGAAGTGGAACTTTAGGGTGCTTTAACTATAGAATCATACCGTCTGAAAATAACAATACTTTATTTCTTCCTTCCCTATTTGAATCCCCTTTGTTTCCTTCTTGTGCATTATTGCTCTGGCTAGGATTCCAGTGCTATTGTGAATAGAAATAGAGGGAGTAGACTGAATGTCTTGTCTTGTTCTTGACTTTAGAAAAAAATGGTTTCAATTCTTTCTTCATTTACTATGACGTTGACAATATAGACTTGTCAAATATAGCATTTATTATATTGGGAAAAACTCCCCATACTCATAGTTTCTCCAGAGCTTTGGTCATGAAAAGATGTTGAATTTTTGTCAAAGGATATTTCTGCCTGAATTAAGATGATAATAGGATTCGTTGAGTCTGTTCATATGTGATATTGCATTTATTGATGTAAGTTTGTTGAACCACTAACCTTGAGTACCTAGGATATAGCAGTTTGGTCATAGGATATAATCTTTTTGATGTATTGTATTTGGTATGCAACAATTTTATTGGGACTTTCTACATCTATGTTCATCAAAGAGATTGGTCTTTTTATGTTGTATCCTGTCTAGTTTTAGAATAAGTGGAATACTGGCTTCATATGATGAGTTTGAAAGTATTTGTTCCCTTTCTACTCATGGAAAAATTTGAGTATTTATGCTTGTTTTTTTTAAAGGTCTGGTCAAATTCAGCACTGAATTATCTGATCCTGGACTTTTTGTGGTTAGGAGAATTTTATTACTGCTTTATTCTCATTCCTTATAGATCTATTTAAGTGATTTATATTTTCTTGGTTGAATTTTGGTAGTTCAAATACCTCTAGAAATGTATCTCTTTCTTTGATATTGTCCAGTTTACTTGAATATAAGCTTTTAAATATTCCCTCATTATCCTCATTATTTCATTGATGTGTGTTATCCCCATTTTTATTTCTAATTTTATTTATTTGAGCCTGTTTCCTCCTTTCTTTAGTCAGCTTAGCTGAGGGTTTATGTATCTTTTTTATCTTTTAAATATCCAACTTCTTGTGTAAATTGTTCTATTTTTATTCAAGTAACCATGTGTGGATGTGGGGGTATGTGTGCATGTGCTCGTACATGTGTGCACATGGAATAGTCCTAAAGCTTGAACTCAGGACCTGGGTGCTGTCCCTTACCTTTTCCATTCAAGGCTTGTGCTCTACCACTTGAGCCATAGCTCCAATTCTGGCTTTTGGTGGTTAACTGGATATAAAAATCTCACAGATTTTCCTGCCCTGGCTAGCTTTGAACCATGATTCTCAGATCTCAGCCTCCTAAGTAGCTAGGATTACAGATGTGAGCCACAGACACCCAGTTTCATAGGCTTGTAAATTTCTTTAAGACATCAGAAAAAAGAAAATCACATCCCAAAGTTTTCAGTTCCTCACTTCCAGATGATGACCTTGTTTTCTATTTCCCAGTGAGAATTGCAGCAACAGGAAGAAAACTTCACAAGCTCTCATCACATCTCATCTGTCCACATCTGAGCTATGCACTTGGCCTCCTCTTCTGTGCATTCAGGAAATCTCTCTATGATCTTAGATAAATTCAGCCCTTCCACTCATGTATCAGATCCAATCCCCTCTTGCTTATTCAAGAACATTACTCTGCTCCCTCTCTTCTTCCTTTTCCTGTGCCATCAATTTTCTCTTGCTCAGTAGCATGTAAACATCTCTCATCTCAAAAACCCTTTTAGAGTGTACTTCTCTTCTTAGAAAACCATCCCATTTCTCTGCTCACTTATATACTCTTCCTTATACACCTCACTTATATTCTTCCTTCTCAATGTATTCTATAATTCTTTTTAGACCCTGTTCAAGACTGACTTTTGCCCCACTGTTTTAGTAGAATTGAAAAGTCACCAACAACCTTTAAGTTGCTAATAGTTCTCAACTATTTCCCCTTCACCATCAGTTCACAGAGCCCATCACTTGGCTTCCAACACCATACTAGTGAGGGTTATCTTCCACATCTCTGGAAGCTCTTGCTTAATCACCTCCATTACTCTTTTTTTAAATAAGTTTTTATTGTGAAAATACTGTACAGAGGGATTACAGTTACATGAGAAAGGTAATGAGTACATTTCTTATCAAGCATTGTTGCCTCCTCTTTTTGTTTTTCCCCTACCATCCCTTCCCTCCCACATCCACAACTACTCTCCCCTGTAGCTGACTTCACCTCCTTTATACTTCCCTCATCCCCTTTATCCCATCCTCTAAATAATTGGAACTTTCTAGGTATTAGTCTACAGAATGCTTCCTTTTCTACTTAGACCCAGTCCTTTGTGACCTTACCAAACCTTTTGGCTTTTTGATACCACTACTAAGCAGATGACTTCCAAAATCTGTACCCTTAAATTCAATTTATGGGTCAGTCATCAACTCAACCTCTCTACCCAGGTGCTCAGCCTAACATATCAATAGAACTCCAGTTCTATAGCTCCAGTTAGTTTTCCTCAATAGAAGACTGCTCTAGGATTAGCAGCATAGGGAAACAAGATTTGCCTTGACCCTTTTATGTCTCTTGCTCTATATTTGAAGCATCTATTACAACACTTCATGATATATTTTCAAAATGAAAAATAGAAAATAAGAAACAGGAATCAGACAAGTTGCCTAAACTAATGCTGCTGTTTATATATAGGAGAACAGGAAAAATGGGAATAGGATAATGAAGTTTCTGGCAGTAAATTATCTGGAACTTGTTGGCTAAATGGCCTTATGAAGAAGTGGGAAAAGTCGGAATGATTTTAGATTCTGACTTAGAAATCACCGTGGACCCTGATGACATTGTGATAGAGAATATATGAAAAAATATAATTTTAAGGAATGAGTAATAAATAAGAGGTCTAATTTTAGTGTATTGCAAGCTCATGTCTACTAATTTTTAAGAAGCAAATGAAGTAAACATTCATGTAATATAAATACAGATGATACATTCTTAAATGTGAAAGATAGCCTATAGTTGTGAGAAAATTAGTACTACAATATGGCCAAAACACCTGAATTTTTTTCTGTCTTTTTTTTGTGTGTGAGAGAGAATACCGTACAGAAGAGTTACAATTACATGGGCAAGATAACTAGTACATTTCTTATCAAGCATTGTTGTTTCCGCTTTGTTTCCCCTTCCCATCTCTTCCCATACTCCCCCTCTCCCTCCACCCGATCCTCCTCCCACCCCCCACCAAAATTATAAAGTTCGTTTTTTGACATAACGACTTGTACATCTCATTGTTGCAATGGGTCCACCTGTATCCCTAGTTAAACAATTTTGTTTTTTTCCCTTCCCCTCCACAAATTATACCAACATTGAAAACAGTGAAAGTATGAGTTATACTGCAAAACACCTGAATTTTGAAGTGAATCAAATTTAAGGATCATCAAATATAGATTGCCTTTATTTTCCATATTTGACAGAAGAAAAACAAACTGTACAAACTAAAAACAAAGCATGTCATTCATATATTATCTTTATATAGCAGTGGGGAAAAGACAGTGGACAGGCTGGTGCAAATGAAAATGTGAGATGGTCATCATGAAGCTATAACCTTTGAAAACCTACATGAGGTCCTCATGTTCTTGTATAATCCAAATATTTACCTCAACCTGACACCTTATAAATCCCACCCATGCTAAGCCTCATCCCTCACAAATAACTTCTAGAGAAACCAGTATGCATTCAGGTTCTCTGTGATTAATAACACCAATGCCAGTGCATCTTTCTGACAATAGCCATTCTGGAAGCTTTAGAGCTAGGGAAGCCACAGGGAAACTGGGATAGAAGTGGATTTGCATCGTATATCATTACCCAAATTATGATTGTGATTGTGAAGTCTTTACTACTGTGATGTTACAATAATCCAAGAGAACACAGCTGGATTCTTAGATGGTAGGTGGAGAAAACAACTTCTGGCTGGAGACAAATCAGTTTTGCAGTTCTGTATTGTGTAAATTTGATAGGGACATCACAGGGAGAGGATATGTGTGGAAACTGCAATATCCTTATTGCTTTTTCTAGCAATAAGATTTGATTAGAATTTAGCAGCATACAGAGATCCCTATAGGGAATTGTCTTCACACAGAAACTTTCAGAAATCTGATTAGCTTAAATTTACTGAAAGTGTATCTGTTGGTCTCATGGAAAACAGCAGCAAAATCAAAAACCTCTTCAACTTGGCCCCCATCTACATTTCTAGGACTAACTTTTTACTTACCTCATAGTCACATTTCAACTCATTTCTACTCATCACACTGTGGTCTGGATTGCAGCTTTCAAGCATTGCTTTATTCTCTACTGAGCTCTGTAAGATTAGGTTAAAACCCACACTCTTATCCACAAAGCTTTTTTTTTTGGGGGGGGGAAGGAGTCTGGTCATGGGGCCTGAACTCTGGGCCTGGGTACTGTCCCTCAGCTCTTCAACTCAAAGCTAGCACTCTACCACTTGAGCCACAGTGCCACTTTCAGCTTTTTTTCCCCCTGCTTATGTGGTGCTGAGGAATCGAACCCAGGGCCTCAAGCATGCAAGGTGAATGCTCTACCACTGAGCCACCTTCCCAGCCCCCTCCACAAAGCTTTTAAGACTTCTACAGATTAAAATGATACTGGATTCTTTGTGTCCTTATAGCAAATAGAGAAAAGGTTATATGTGCAAAAGTGTCTAACAAATACTTGAAGTATTATTATGATACGTAGTCTCATAATTTGGTTAGAAAATAGTTTATTTATGAACTTTTATTTACCTTGAGCTTTAAAGGGCTTAAGATCTCCCTCCATTTTAGTAATTCACTGGAAAGACTTGAAGAACTGGGAAAAGCAGTGCTATTTATTGCAGTGAAAATCAAAGCAAAGGCAGTAAAAGCAAACCCGACAGCAGAGTCCATGAGCAAACTTTGAGTTATTCTCTACTAATATAGTAGAAGCAGACAGAAGTTAATTCCCCCAGCAACAGTATGAGACAAGGTATGGTACCAACCAGAGAAGCTCACTAGAGTGTTAACATCCAGGGTTTTTACTAGGGGGCTGCTCATGGAGGCATGAATCAGCTATGAGATTCAGTCTCTATAACCTCCTGTCTCCATTGAAGTAAACTTACAAACTATGGTCAGCATCCTAGGATAACAAAAACATTTACATGTGTCATCTTTAGTATAAAGCCTCTGGTTTGGCCCAAGTTCTCTGTACAAAGATAAAGGTTTCCCAAGGTCCCAGAGGCTATGAGCCAAGCCTTGGAATGTGCACATGGCTGCAGAGTGAAATCTTCATGGCACAACTTGTTTGGTGATATTAAATTGTTCTACCATATTTTATTGTCCTTGGGTGTCAGTGTAGAGTGAGGTTTATGTCTTTTACTAAAATATTACTTAATTTTTAAAATTTTGCATCATTATATATGATATGAATATGATAAATAAGAAGTATGTGTCTCTCATTTATATACCATGACTTTTGTTCACAGAGTACTATAAAAACATAATTTCTTGGCTTAATTTTCATCTGTTTTACAATGACATTTTTCTGTAGCTATTTCACCTAAGAAAATGTTGTTGGAGCTATAGAATGACATTTTTCAAGAGAAAGTAAGGATATGAAATGTTCAGAGTGCCCATTATCACTGTAAAACCTGAAGAAATAAATCTGAAACCTAAATTCTTTTTTTTTATTGTGAAAGTACTATACAGAGGGGTTACAATTACATGGGCAAGATAATGAGTACATTTCTTATCAAGCATTGTAGCCTCCTCCTTTGTTTCCCCTTCCTATCCCTTCCCATCTTCCCCCTCAGCCCCCTGCCAATCCTCCTCCTCCCCCCACCAAAGTTGTAAAGTTTGTTTTGGACATAACGACTTGTACATCTCATAGTTGCAATGGGTCCACCTGTATCCCTATTTAAACGACTTGTTTTTTTCCTTCCCCTCCACAAATTATACCGACATCAAATACAGTGAAAGCAGGGGTTATACTGTGGGGCAGGGACATACAAAGCAACAAAGAAATATCTTATAAATGTGTTAGAAACAATCGCATGAAAGAAAAAAAACATTTGAATACATATCTTAGGGTTCATTTCCCTAACATCAACTTATCTGACTTTTTCTGCTTAACTCAGACATATACTTGTTATTGCAACTAAGGGGACCTATGTTTCTTTGAGCCTGGCTTACTTCACTTAATATAATTTTTTCCAAGTCTTTCCATTTCCTAACAAATGGGGCAATGTCATTCTTTCTGATGGAGGCATAGAATTCCATTATATATATACCACATTTTCTTGATCCATTCATCTACTGAGGGGCATCTGGGTTGGTTCCATATCTTAGCTATGGTAAATAATGCTTCAATAAACATAGTCATGCTGGTAGCTTTAGTGTGGTCTTGCTGAAACCTAAATTCTTTCTTAAGGCCTAATGAGTTTCTCCACCAATTTTGAATAAGAGTTTATTGTGGTCTAATGTTGTGTATGATAAAGAAAATAGCCCAACTCCCATCCATTATAAGAAGCCACAGTTAATATTTTTAAAGCAAGAAAAGCTAAGAATAAACAGTTCTTAGGGATACAAATTTTCTTTGAATAACATCAGACCAGATTCAGAGTTCACAGTATCTAAGTATCTAAGTTCACAGATAAGTGTCACGATAAGAGTAAGTGATTGAGTATAAGGACTCTTGTTCTGACAGGGACAATGTGGTGTGTCTCCCACATCTGTAAGAAGACTACATTTCTCCACAAATTCTGACAGTGTACTTGAGATCATTTGTTTTCATTCTTTGTGGTGTTTTTTTTTTCTGGGGTGGGGGGTGGGTCCAGTGGTGAGGCCTGAACTCTGGGCCTAGGCACTCTCCCTCAGCTCTTCAGCTCAAGGCTAGTGCTCCACCACCTGAGCCACAGCACCACTTCCGGCTTTTTTCTTTTTGCTTATGTGGTACTGAGGAATCGAACCCAGGGCCTCATGCATGCAAGGCAAGCGCTCTACCACTGAGCCACCTTCCCAGCCTGTTTTCATTCTTTGTAAAGGAATCTAATGTGTCACTTCCGTCTAAGGCAGTATGGGAATTAGAATACATTTCTCAGGGTGTGCTGAACCCCTAGTAGCCATTATGAAAGAATAAACAAACTTTTCTTTTTTTTTTTTCCTTTTTTTTTTTTGGTCCAGTCGTGGGGCCTGAACTCTGGGCCTGGGCTCTGTCCCTCAGCTCTTCAGCTCAAGGCTAGCGCTCTACCACTTGAGCCACAGCGCCACTTCCAGCTTTTTTCTTTCTGCTTATGTGGTGCTGAGGAATCGAACCCAGGGCCTCGAGCATGCAAGGCGAGTGCTCTACCACTGAGCCACCTTCCCAGCCCTAAACAAACTTTTCTATATTAAATCCACTGAGAATTAAGTTTAGTACAACCGTGCTTAACCTAGCCTTGCTGTTGTACCTTATAATTCCAGCTCTGTAGTTAGCAATGTAATCAAAGTCAAGATACTTCAGGTGTCTGGTTTATAGTATACTGAAATTTAAAAAAATGTATAGTTCCAACTAGCTCCCTTTAATTGCAATTGGTTAAGAGTAGGAGCCACCTAGATCCAATTCCTAGATAATATCACTTACTATCAGTGATGGTAGCCTCCATATTTCTTCCTTATAAAATTTAGATATGAATGTCTGATATATAGCATCATTTCAAACAATTATACACATAAAAGGATTTGAAAATAACTCATATATAATTCATATATATATATATATATATATATATATATATATATATATATATATATCCAGTATAAACCATGCATGTGAAAAACAAATTGGCAAACTACCAAATTTGTTTCCTACAGATCTTTAATTTAAAAGTAGTATTGTTGGGCTGGGAAGGTGGTTCAGTGGTAGAGTGCTTGCCTTGCATGCATGAGGCCCTGGGTTCGATTCCTCAGCACCACATAAGCAAAAAGTAAAAAGCTGGAAGTGCCGCTGTGGCTCCAGTGATAGAGCGCTAGGCTTGAGCTGAAGAGCTGACGGACAGTGCCCAGGCCCAGAGTTCAGGCCCTACGACTGGACCAAAAAAAAAATATAGTAGCCGGGCACTGGTGGCTCACGCCTGTAATCCTAGCTACTCAGGAGGCTGAGATCTGAGGATCACGGTTCAAAGCCAGCCCAGGAAGGAGAGACTGTGAGACTCCTATCTCCAATAAACCACCAGAAAATGTGGCCTAGTGGTAGAGTGCTTATCTACTATGCATGAAGCCCTGGGTTCGATTCCTCAGTACCACATAAACAGAAAAGCCAGAAGTAGTGCTGTGCCTCAAGTGGTATATTGCTAGCCTTGAGCAAAAGAAGCTCAGGGACAGTGCCCAGGCCGAGTTCAAGCCGAGGACTGGAGGAGGAGGAGGAGGTGGAGAAGAAGAAGGAGGAATATTAGCAGCCCATTCCCTATGGTTCCCTGGAATTATTTCAAATAAATATTAAAAATTTAAAAAATAGTATTGTTGAGGAGGGGGGACCAAGATGGCGATGGGGCAGTAGGGAAACACCACAGCTCTCTGCAACCAAAAAGAAAGTTTGAGTTCCAACGCTTCATCTCCCCAAGAGACGGACAACAACAAAAAGATGAACACTCAGAGAAAACCAGAGGCGGAAAATAACAAAAAAAAAGAGAGGAAAAGAAGAAGTTCAGAATAGAGAAAAGCAAAGACCCCTCCCCCAACCTTTACTGGCCACGCGGCAGTGCAACAAGCCGCCGGCCAGCCGGCCTAGTGGGGGCTGCCGGAGCCCCAGAGTCGCAGGGGGCCGCTTGCAGATCACCAGGTACCGGTTTGCAGAATAGTGGATCGCCAGGAACAGAGAAACCTACCAGCCGGGAGTCTCCACGAGGATCCCACCCCCACCCCTCACTCTCCACCGGAGCAGAGAGGCTCCATCCCGCCAAAGCCACTCGGCACCAGCAGCACGACAAAGGGACCTGTCCGCAGACCACCCACCTGATCGCGATCGCAACGACCCGGCGGGGCCGCGCAGGCCCCAGAGGCACAGGGGGCTGCCTGCAGATCACAACCCACGAAGAAGCTGCCTGAGCGTGGACACTTTTGACCCAACATCATCGACAGAGGCAGAAAAGAATCACACAGAGCCACCACCTCCCAACCCAGCCTGCAACCACCCCAACTGAACTCGGATTGCAACAACTGACGAACTACACCACACAGAAACAACCAGCTCCAGGGTGAGTACCCCACAGGGGACAGTGTATCCCTCAAGGGAGACCAGAGCTGGAGGGAATCCCCAGACCCTGACCTAGACTCCCTACCCCAACACCCAGACCACAGGACCCACTAAAACTGGGAACTGTTCGAGAGCTCCACCAGCCCGTGGAGCACACTCTGCTGGCCAGGCCAGAGCAATAGTGCCCCTGGAAGGGAGCTTAAATGCCCGAGCCAGGAACAGCGCCCCTGGGTCAAGACTACCAACAGTAGAAGAAATTTGAACTGTATAACCTAGGTGGTATACACATCAGCACAGGCCTAACGAGCACGCTCCAGGCTGCATAACCTAGGTGGTATACACATCAGCACAGGCCTAACGAGCGTGTTCCAGGCTGGGGCCAGAACCAGGCCCGGGGATCCGGTGCCTGAACAACACAACCAACTCCTCCCAACTGAAGTAAAAAGCTGAGCATACGCCTCAACACAGGGGAGAAAATCAGAAAACAACACTCCCCGGGAAGCACACCTGTGACAACAAAAGACCTGGAGGCCCAGGACAAGAGAAGACCAAACCCCACCAAAACTCCACCCATATACCCTAGGCTGGGAATTGGGCAACACAGGCCACCAGTACCTGATAGTAAGCAGGAGCTCAGGCTGTTAAGGCGGCTCAGCAATAGAGAGATAGTCTTGGATGTATGAGGCCCTGGATCTGATTCCCCAGCATCAAAAAAGCAAAAAGGGTCAGAAGTGGTGCTGTGGCTCAAATGGTAGGGTGCCAGCCTTGAGCTGAAGAGCTGAGGGACAGCACCCAAACCTAGAGTTCAAGCCCACAACCAGCCCAAAACAAACAAACAAAAACACATCAGGAGCCCATAGCAGACTCCAGTATTTGGGAGAGTGTATCCAGAGCATCTGTTCTTCACAAGAGCACCCGTAGGAGCAAACACAAGCAGTCTAGGCTGCTCAACCCTTCCAAAGGCAGGAACTGCCAGCAATCTACAGCAGAGAGCTGAGAATCCTAAGTCAGAATAGCAGCTGGAAATAGGCTCCCAACAGAACCCAGATCAGGCACAGACTCTCTCTACCAATACAGAATCAGC
>NW_012267391.1:1537809-1545403 GCF_000151885.1 Dipodomys ordii
CTCATCTGGTTGAACCACTACTAAATATCCCCATGCTGCTGATCACATATATGGTATATAACATGTGAGCACCGCTATATATTACAGACTGTGATAGACAATTTGCTCCAGGAAAGGTAGAATGAACTTTTGACTTTAAATGAGCATCATTATTCCACAATATTTTGAATCTCTGGAAATTATGTAATCACTTAATCACAATCAAAAAAAAAAGAACCTCGGGCAAGGGAGGGAGGGAGGGGATGGTAGGGGGAAAACAATGGAGGGGGTAACAATGTTCAAGAGGAAGTGTACTCATTACCTCACTCATGTAACTGTAACCCTCTGTATAGTATCTTTACAATAAAAAAATTAAAATTCAAAAAAATAGTATTGTTAACTGAAGTAAATGCATTCTTATATGTTGATTCTTAAACCCTTTTTCCTAAAGAAAAGATCACAAATTTATCCCAACCATTATTGTCTTCTAGTCATGCTTGTGACACTGAAGAATGATAAACTACAGTTCTTGCTTATCAAAACACAAAGCAAAATTCAAAGAGTATTCTGCAATATTTGTGACTAAAAAGGTTATTTCTTCTCAAGATGATTACTTTCAACTGTGAGACAAAGCCATTTTGAATTTCCTTCAATCTATATTTTAAAATGGCTAATTTTTATATAAAGAAGATATAAATCATATCATTGAGGCAAATATATGAATATTAACATACGAAGTTTGAGTTACAGATGCTTTAAGTAAAATTTCCATGTACCAGACAGTGAGATGGTAAGCTGTGGCATCCTTGGCCTGTGGTAGCCCTCTTTCTATGCCCAGTGTGTTTCACAGGCAAGAAGTGATGTTTCTTAGAATCCCCCGTCTGACCTGATTCTAATCGTGAGAAACACTTAGGCTGGACTTGGAAGGCAGAAGGTTGGCAGCCAGTACTCAGGCACAGCTTTAGGAGGCCAGCAGAGGCTCCTTTACAAACTCCTGAGTACATCCACATTGAGATTCAATTGTACTTCAAGCAAAAGCTGTTTCTACATTGAGATGTTTCTAATATTGGTAATATTAGTAACATCTTAGTAATATGGGTAGTAATATGGGTAGAACATAATATTTTCTCAGAGCAACTTACAATAATAGATTAGAAAATAATAAATATAAGCTTATTAAGATTAGCAACTTAACAGTTTCAAACTTTTTTCTTAAAATCTATTTCAATTATATTCAAGGACTTGGATTTGATTATAATTTAATTGCCTTTCATAAATAGTCTATCCTGTATATCTTTCTCTTTAAGCCCATAGTTTCTTTTGAACTGTCATGAAATCTCCCAAAACAGAGGTGGCTTAATAGAGGTGGCTTATGCCTATAAGCCTAGCTACACAGGAGTCTGAGATTCAGAGGATCACTGTTCAAAGCCAGCCCAGGCAGAAAAGTACATGGGACTTTATCTCCAAAATAGACAGCAAAAAACAGGACTGGAGGCATGTTCAAGTAGAAAAATACCAGCAAAGAAAACAAGCTAAGCAAGCACAAGGCCTTTGGTTTAAACCAAGTATCAGCAATAAATATATAAATATTATGATATAATAAATACAGCATAGATATAAATAAATATGAAATGAAAATAGATTTGTATGGTATGTTTCATTGCTCACATGATTTGTCAAAAGTCTCAGAGAAGCTGTAAGCTCCTTCTATGTGTAATTCCTCTGCACTGATGTTATAGCTCTAAATGCCCATGGATTCTTTTTTAAAAAGTAAATTTTCATAGTAGGTACAGGGTATCAAAGCCCATCAGATGGAAGACACAAAGCCAACCAGCTCATAGTCCTAAAATTACCTAGCTTTCTTTTCTTTTGTATTATTTATATGCAAGTATATTAGAGGATATCTAATTCTTGCTTATTCATTACCTATGAGCAAAAACTAAACTGGAAGGAAATCTCCATTCTTAAAAGAGAATGAAATGAATCTACTGACATTTAGTTTGATATGAAACTGTTCATGAGAAGCTATGGTTGAGGTATTTCAATTTCTTTACAAAGTATTTCCAGCTGGTATGAGATGCTACTAGGAGAGATTTCTGAATTTGATAATGGACCATTAATTTATTAATGATAAATTAAGTTGATCCCATTCAAGAGAGAATATATATCATTAAAGGATATTTACTAGCATTAGTAAATATTACTTACTCTATTACTTTTACTTACGCTTACTCTATTTACTCTATTTACTAACATTTGTAAATGTTATGTTTACTCCTATTTTGCATTTTGGGTGAGTATGCTTTGATTTTATGACAGAATATTATCCCCTAGCGTAATGCATCCTTAATATATCATACTGAGAGAACAAGTTAAATTAAAAGAGGAAGGAAATAAGAAAGGTCACAAAGTCTGCCCAGATTATGTCAATTTGCCCCATCTCCCTTATGCCAAAGAGCACATTTTTTTACTATCATGTGTCTGTTTTTTTCTTCCTTCCTTCCTTCCTTCCTTCCTTCCTTCCTTCCTTCCTTCCTTCCTTCCTTCCTTCCTTCCTTCCTTTCTTTCCTTCTTTTTATTTGTGTGTGTGTGAGTCGTGGTGATTGAACTAAGGGTCCGAGCACTGTCCCTGAGCTCTTTTGCTCAAGGCTAGTGCCCGACCACTTTGGGCCATGGAGCCACTTGCGATTTTCTAGAGCTTGATTGGAAGTAAGACTCTCGTGGACTTTCGTGTCCCTGCTGGTTTCAAACCGTGATCCTCAGACCTCAGCTTCTTAAGCAGCTAGGATTACAGGCATGAGCCACCAGCGCTTGGCCTGTTTTCCCTATTAAAAGTTGATGTGAGATACATTTACTCAGTAAATGAATATGAGATAAACATAAAAATTCCTTGAAGTTTATTTGATTCTGTTCTTAAGTAATTACAAAATGAATTCAGATTTCAGAAAGGAAGAAATTTGGCTGGATTCCAACCCACTGGATTTTGCCATCTGGGAAATAAACAAAAGGTCTCCAATTCATTGGTTTCCCTTGTAAGAGGATACTTCTAGGGAAGAGAAAAGATGACTGGTTAAATATCCTTATAAACAAATAGTCTAAGGATAATGCCCTTTAGCCAAAAACCCAGGGTATTGCTAACATGAAAGTTGTCATTCACAGCAAGGTATACCTGGCATAAGATTGTTTATGGTATGGAGCTGGGAAGGTGGCTCAGTAGTAGAGCACTTGCCTTGCATGCCTGAGGCCCTGGGTTCGATTTCTCAGCACCACATAAGCAAAAAGAAAAAAGCTGGAAGTGGTGTTGTGGCTCCAGTGGTAGAACGCTAGCCTTGAGCTGAAGAGCTGAAGGACAGCACCCAGGCCCAGAGTTCAGGCCCCATGACCGGACCCAAAAAAAAAAAAAGATTGTTTATGGTAAACATAACAGGAATCCAATCATATAGATTCCCACATAGATTCCCACATAGACATGCTTCATATAAAGTGTCATTTGTATGAAGTAACACCTGTTTGAAATAGATATATTTTATGGCCAAAGTAGTAATGCCTCTATAAGTAATCTTATTAATATCTAATCATTAGAGACCATGTATGTTAACCTAGACCCAGGATACAGTCAGATTTAATTCTTAGGAATTGGCCCTTGCTCTATATTAACAATTCTGTTACCTTGCTCTTGTCTGCTTTCTGTTATCTGAAAACCTTCCTTAACAAGATTGTTGAGTATATCAAACTTTGTAAGACTTTCATAGTTCTTTTTGTTTGACTTTTTCTTTTTTGATATGTCATGGCTTGAACTCTGAGCCAGCTTGCTGTCTGTGAGGTTTTTGCTCAAGATTAATGTTCTACCACTTGAGTCACACTTCCTCTTCCAGCTCTTTGGTGCTTAATTCGAGATGAATCTTACAGAATTGCCTGCCCAGTCTGGCTTTGAACTTCAATCCTCAGATCTTGGCCTCCTGAGTAGCCACCAGCATGAGCCACCAGCACCCAGCTAAGACCTGAATGTTTTATGACAGTATTTGGCCAACATTTTGAATCTTGCTCCAAGGCCTAGCATGGTCACTTTTGACTTTGTGTCCATAAAAAACTATGATTGATAACACTTAGAACAGACTCCTAGTATTTGTGGGCACTGTTTTTGGTGTCTCATGTCAGAAAACCCTCCAAAAGAAAAACAAGAGACGGGGTAATACTGTTCAACAAGAAATGTACTCATTGCTTTACTTATATAACTGTAACCCCTCTGTATAACACCTTTACAATAAAATTAAAATAAAAAAAATCCTCCAAAAAATCCTCCAGTGCATGCTGCTGAGAATGTAAGTGTTGTGTGTGCAGTGAGTGGTTTTATTCTCACTTCACTATTAAGAATAATTTCAGGTTTATCCCTCTTAGTGTTCCCCTTTACACACAATCATACATAACAGAAATTGTATCTGAGCGTTAATTTATATCTTATTTGTCCACAGAACAGACCTGTGGACAGAAAAAGAAAAAGAACCCACATAAAGCCTACAAATTGCTTATGATCACTAAGCATCAATCACAGCATGAGGAACATCATATAATTTTAAATCTTCAAAAAATATATCCTGAAAATGGACCATCACTTAGTAATAAACACTGGCTTTATCCACGGCTTTCCTTTCAGAAGAGCAGAGATATAGGGAAAGACTTTTCTGGATTCTAGCCTAAACTTGCTCATAAGTCCATGGGAGTTCCTTATGCATTCTCTAGTTTATTACTCTACTCTTTTCTCCAGGAATTAAGGCAAAAGAAGGAAATCTTATCAATTGCATCATAGGAATCTAACAGAACAAGCAATAATCTTGTTTAGAATATACAGAAAGATAGTGCACACCTCCTAGAATCTAGGGGGAAAATGAGACAAAAACCATTTCATGTTAATATTTTTCCTACTTAATTTAAATTTTGTGTGAAGAGGTTGTCCCCTATTGTTGAAGATACATTGCCTTGTGTCTTCTTTTTATCATTTGTAAACACATATGAAAAAATTAATTTTGAACACATAATTTTCATTTGGAGAGTTCACATAGATTTGACCCATCTTAAAAATTATTTACAATGATTTATAGCATAATGCTGTCAGTAATGGATTTTCACACTCTTACACAAACTTGATACATAAGGCTCCAAGTGAGAAATTTAATTTTGCCATTTAATCACTGGAGGGAAAGCAAACCAGGCAAAAATATACATTAAAATAAACAGAAATGTGCTGATTACTAGTAAAATAAAAACATCTACTTTGTTTTGATATATCATGTAGAAAAGGTTCATGTCATTTTGGCACTAGATGTTAATCCTCAGATCAATCTAGTTGTTTCAGTGCCCAGAAAATATGCAATATCTTAAGAAATGTTTGTCAACAAACTTCAAATAGTATCTCTTCTGCCTGTGAAATCAGGAAAAGGGGTGGAATAGAGCAGAAAGATAGGTAACAAATTACCTCTTTCAATTCCTATTTTTTTAAAAAAAATCCTGTAGCAATTACTATATAAAATTCATTTTTTCAGTAAATGTCTGTTGAATACTCACCACTTGTTCAGAGGTTAACAGAGGTGAAATGAGAGACCTGATCATTGATATTTTGAAACATGGCCAACTCAAAGAGAAAGTTCTTCACAGAAAAACAAAGATACTGAAATCACCTAACAGAACTTAATGCAGAGCATTAGAAAGTTCTATTTAAGGTGATAAGTGGAGTAGGAATTATCCATACTTCACATTTTTGATAATGAACCAGAAATAGTACTAAATAAATCCAACTTATCCCAGTAATTTTGGCATATAATAGTTTTATGTTATATCTTTAAAGAAAATAAAGAGTTAACATATAGCTAGGGGCAAAAAGCTTGCCTAGCAAAGGCAATGTTAGAGGTGGTGGTCACACAGACTTGTATACTTATTTCTTGGGAGATTGAGGCAGAAGGATCATGCTTTTGAGGCTATCCTAGGTTATCCAGCAAGCTCTTGTCTTACTAAATAAATACGTGGAATAATTATAAACTCTTTTTTACTGTCCTTTTTAAGAGTGTAAGAATTTAGTTATTCTGAAACTTTGTGTACATTGTAGAACTAAGTAAACTGAACAAATAAGGAAATGTATTGATGGTAGGAACAAAATTTCTCATTATAGATGGGCATTACAAATGGAATATTGATAGTAAAAGAAAAATTGTATGAAGTTTGGATTAGAATGGAAAGCTTAGTAGAAGTTTGAATGCATGAACATATTTTGTGTTTTCTAGCTTTCTTTACTAAAGAAAAATAATTAAACCTATTAGCAAGCACTCAAATCTTTTTTCCTTTCCACACTAATAAGATCTAGAATTCCTAGGAAAATAAGATATGTAAATATCTGGGTACACCACAAAGGAACATGACAATGGATGAATTCTAAAAAAGTCCCTTTTGGCCACATCTATGAAAATGTAAGTAGACAATAACCCACTGAATAGAATAATAATACAAGGCTACACATTGGTTCTTCCAAAAGTACAAGACACGACTGATGATAGATAGATAGACAGATAGATAGATAGATAGATAGACAGATAGATAATGTGGGTGGATGTGTAGATAATTATATAAGTTAGATAGTAAATAGATGTGAAAAAAGGCTTCTTTTTACAGTAGAAGTGTGACACTGAACACATCAGAGGGAACAATGTAGTTAGAAATTTACCATTTTTATATTTATAATCAATGTTAAGAGATGAGTCAGACAAAAGTAATTACTGGTTGCTAAGTGAAAAGCCTTTGGAGAAAAGGGCTACTGGGAGGAGGAGGCATCTTCTGTGATTTTGCCCCTGGTATATATATATATATATATTTGTAGAATTTGAACTTCTAAGTCAAAACCCTCTATGAGAATGACTGGAGTTTTCCCTCATAGGCTGATGCAGGAGAAAGTGTGCCTGTCTTCATGCCACACCAATGCATACCCAATGTAACATGTGGAGCATGACCATTGGTTTTGTTATACAATGTAGGCCCTAAGCTTTGCACCTGCTAGCTTTGCAAGGACTTACATAAATGCTGGAAGCATAAAAATACTTTGAAATTAGTTTAAAAATATGAAACTGACTAAAGTAGAAGTCCAGAAATACCTAATGAACTATTTAAATTAGTTATGTCAACTTCATTCTTAGTATTTATAATCATTAATTTTATATGTAAAAGCAATTTTTAAGCTAGGATTTCCAGGGGTGAGCCACTAGTGCCCAACAGAACATACGCCTTTAATAGTCAAAAACTTTGAGGCACACAGGTTCCAAGCTAACCAACATTTAACACTCCCACTCTTGGCTGCCTAATCCCTCTGTACAATCCCAATGTCTTCCCTCTGCTTTGGAGTTGGGGGGTGAGGTATTCATAGTTTTATGTCTGAGTATTTACTTGATATTTTCATGGGAGTCATTCCTCTTTATAATGTTATGATATAAGGTTTAATTACAAAGGTAATCAGAAGGGATACTTGTATAGTATTGTCTTGGATATCTGTATCCCTTTCCACCAAACCCATAAACACTATCACACTCTTAGTTTCTGTATCTGTGTGTGGCGTGTGTGTGTGTGTGTGTGTGTG
>NW_012267391.1:1547613-1556114 GCF_000151885.1 Dipodomys ordii
GAGTGCTTGCCTTGCATGCATGAGGCCCTGGGTTCGATTCCTCAGCACCACATAAGCAAAAAGAAAAAAAAGCCAGAAGTGGTGCTGTGGCTCAAGTTGTAGAGTGTTAGCCTTGAGCTGAAGAGCTGAGGGACAGTGCCCAGGCCCAGAGTTCAGGCCCCACAACTGGACCCAAAAAAACAATTACATGAGCAAGGTAATGAGTACATTTCTTATCAAGCATTGTTGCCTCCTTTGTTTACCCTTCCCATCCCTTCCCATCTGCCCCTCCCATCATCCCCCCACCCCCCTGTATCCCCCCTCCCCCTCCCCTCCCAAAGTTGTAAAGTTCGTTTTTCGATATAACATCTTGTACATCTCATTGTTGCACTGGGTCTACCTGTATCCCTATTTAAACTATTTGATTTTTCCCTTCCACTCCCCAAATTATACCAACATCAAATACAGTGAAAACAGGGGTTATACCGTGGGGAGGGACATACAAAGCAACAAAGAAATCATCTTATAAATATGTTAGAAACAATAGCAAGAAAGAAAAAAACATTTGCATCTTTATCTTGGGGTTCATTTCACGTAACATCAACTTATTTGACTGTTTCTGCTTCTGAGCCAGGTACCAGAGGCTCATGTCTATAATCACAGATGCTCAGAAGGCTGAGATCTGAGGACTGAGGATAAAAGCCAGCTAGAGGAAGGAAAGTCCAAAAGTCTCTTCTTCAATTAACCAGCAAAAGGCCTTGAGGACAGTTGGGCCTGGAGCTGAATTCAAGCTCCAGGCCCAGCGCACACATGCTCTGTGCACATGCATACATACACATACACACACATGCACACACACACAGAGCAAACCTGACCGCATTTCCCTTGTTTACCCTTTTTTTAAACTCTCATATAACAAAGCCCCCATGAGGTGTTTTCTTTGATGCAGTCCATCCGTATTCACCCCATGTCTCAACCAGTTGGAACTATTTTCAGTTTCTTAGAACATATGATACTTTTATTAAGAATATCCCCCCTGCCTAGAAGGTCTTTTCCTATTGTTTACTACATTTCTGCATAGATTGTAGGACTCAATTCTTTTCTTTCTGAATTCTTTCTGTATACTTTATCAAATCAAATTGAGCTGACTGACTTGTACCCACCCACCTGCTGTTATCCTTTATTGTATACACTTTGTATCTGTCCCATCAGCTGGAGTATTGGCTCTATGAATGCAAGGCAGGGATTTCTGCAGTGAGAGTGATTTCTCCTGTATCTTCTGATCTATATCTATATAGATTACACTTCTGGCTTGTCATACTTAATATGGCATGTCTAGGGGAAGAGATGTGGTACTTAAGGACATGTCCTTGAACTTTGCCAACCTCAGCTTCCTATACTTTGTACTTTCTCATAAGCAAACTAGAGATGGTAATAAAACGAGTTTATTGCTTAGCACTCAGAAAATAATATGACTATGTCATTATTATCCTTTATCTGTACAATGTATTTTTAAAAATAAGATAATGCATACTCTCAGTACATGAGCTATTTATTTTTAATAAAGATGTTAATACAGATTATCAAAATAAACTAGTATAGCCAACAGTAAATACATGTATAATATTTTTTAAAGTGATCAAAAAAAGCTGGGCATTGTGGTGAATACCTGTAATTTCAGCACTTGGGAGGCTGAGGTAGGAATTCTGATAAAGAGTTCCAGGCCAACCTGAGCAACAGGGAGACCTTATCTCAAGAAAGAAAACAGCAATCATAAACCAAATGCCTATTGAAAGCATGGTAGTGTATTTCTTCTTTTTTTTTATTCCGGTCGTGGGGCCTGAACTCTGGGCCTGGGCGCTGTCCCTAAGCTCTTCAGCTCAAGGCTAGCGCTCTACAACTTGAGCCACAGGGCCACTTCCGGTTTTCTTTTCTTTTTTTTTTATGTGGTGCTGAGGAATCGAACCCAGGGCTTCGAGCATGCAAGGCAAGCGCTCTACCACTGAGCCACCTTCCCAGCCCATGGTAGTGTATTTCTATATGGCATCCTCTACAGAAATGGTTCTCAAGATACGATCCCGTCCAGCATCACATATGGGCATTGTTGGTAAAACCAGTCCTTAAACCTTACCCTAGAGTAGCTAAAACAGAAGTTCTGAAAGTGATCTGCTTTAATAAACCCTCCAGATTCTTTCTAAACAAAAAAGTCTTGAAAAACAGCACTATGCAAGGTGAGTATAAAGAATCTACCAATAAATACACTAAAATGGAAGCATCTCACAAATACAATGCTGAGTGAAAGAAACCAAACACAAGAAAAACACATAGTACATAAATACAGCTACTTACATATATCTCAAAAACAGACCAAATTAATCAGAATTGTTAGAATCCAAGTAATTGTTCTTGGTCACCCTGGCTACACAATTTGAAAGGTCCAATATAAAACTAAAAGGCAGATACCCTTGTTAAAATCTAGTCCTTTTAAGTATTTAGCATTCATCTTGGGTTCTAGGATTTCTACTCTGTCAGATTCCATTTTAGAATGGGTTGATTTTAACATCAGATTTAGTTCTTCTGCAATGTCAGTGTCTGTCTGTCACTCAAAATTTTCTTCAAATATTTTTATTCTCATTAAAATAATTCATGTGACATGGTTAAAATCTCATTGGTACTTCAAATCATAACAAGAAAGCATGCCTCCACTCTACCTCTCCCACCATGTCCACTTCCTGGATGACAGTTACCTTCAACTCTAAACAACACTCCTAATATTTTCTACTATATTTGTAAATGATAGTATTAAAAAACTACTACTTCATGTTTCCATAAATATCTTTGCTATGTTTAGAATGTTTTTGTTCTCTCCGGAACTAACACTGAAACTTCCTCATCCAAGGCTCATTAGTAAGAGGCATTGCTTTAGGAGGTACTTGACAGGTGAGTAGATTACAAGCCCTTGTAAGTGTTTGATGAAGAGAATTCTCCCCTCCTTGCCCTTAGACCTCCTATCGTGAGGACACAGTAGCCCCTCTTTGGAGAGTGCAGTGACAAAGTATCATCTTGGAAACAGAGAGCCCGGGTCCTAACCAAAAGAGTCCTTGAGCTTGGATTTCCTAGCCTTCAGAAAAAATGCTATTATTTCATAAACAAGCAAACAAACAAAAAGGAATTCACAAGTTCATAAATGATAGGATATTTTTATCAGAAGGGATTGTATTTTATTTGTGAGAACCAGTTCCTGCTGTGGTGTCATATCTAAACTCCTAGACTATGGTTCCAAGTCTGGAAACCTAGCACTACGGTTATTTTCAATGAGTCACTTGTTCCCTTCATTTCATTTATCAATGACAACAACAGGAAAACTCTCTAACATTCTGGGATAGATGGTGGAACTTGTTTTGTTGCATTTTTGATGTAGGAGTCACATAAAAATGATTCAGAACAAGTCCACAAACAGTCATAAAGGCTTGAGAAATAACATTGTTTGCTCTTTTTTTCTTTTTTTATACTGAGTTTGTTAAAGCTAACAACACTGCCATGTACTTTTCAATTAACACTTACATGGAATAAAACCTTGCAAGTGAAAAGTTACAAAAAGCCTTCCCCCCAAATGGTTGAGATATTCTAATAGCAGCAGAGGAAGAACTCTGAATCATAGAAGGCGCCTGATCCTTGAGACAAGAAAAAATTTGGCAGACAAGAGCTCAATAATATGACAAATCTTGTTTAGCTCGAAACAGCAGAGCATGAAGTAATTTATCTAGAAATACATGAAGTACTTGCAGCCCCAGATTTTCTACTCTTATTAGAGACCATAATATAATATGCCATCATACAAAATTTAATAGAACATAGTCTTGTTACTCTAGGGGTAGACATCTAGGACAAACAGAAGCTCCAAGAATCTGAAGCCTATTTAAAAGGCAGTCCAAATGACAGCCATGTTCTATAGAAAGTGGGTTCAGAGCCAAAGGAGGAGAGCACTATGCTTGTGATCATCACTGGTGGATAATGGAAGAGAATGCCAAAAGTAAATGCCAAAACAAAAGAAAGCACCTGGATAAGTTTCGTTCATGGCCTGTCTAATATGCACCAGGCTCAACCTTAATTTTGGAAGCCATAAACATCAATTGCTGGTTGCATTTGCAAGAAGCCCATCCCAGCAATCTGAGGGTGACATCTTTGTTGAAAGTTACATTTCTTCAGAAGAATAAACAGATGTTGTAGACTATTAAGAATGTTAACAGATGTTATAGATGTTAAGAATTAAGAAGACAATGATCTCTTTCTGAACAGACATCTCCTGGTTGACATATTATTGGGAAAAATAAAGGAAATCTTCATATTCACTGTGTAGAATACCTGAAATGTCAAATGCACAGTACTTCAGACTCTAGTTATGTAACAGAATTCTTTCAAAAACAAAGATGTGACTATCTATGTAATAATAGTTTTTAATTAAAATTAATTAATTGAAATATGCACATTTAGTCCTGTAATCATTGTCTTTATTGTCTCAGGAGATACATTTCCCATCAGCATATCTCAGTGACATCTGTCTGAATTACTGTCTTAATCATATTTATTCACCAAGAGGTATGTATTGCAAATACAATTGTTTCATTACGAAAATGTTTATGTGAATGAACAGTACACAAGCACACAAGCACACACAACCTCCTCTATTTTAAACAGCAAACAATCAAATCAACTTATATCAGTCACAACAAATGTGAAGTGTCATGATTCCTTTTCAATATGCAAATGTAAGATACTAGAATTCTAAAAAGTGAATATAATCCTGAACAAAGAAATCATCTTAAAATAAACATAGTGTGTTTCGATTTTCATAGGATAGAATTTTTCTCCTTTAGTAAAAAAATTACAAGAAACTTTAAATTTTTGAATACTAAGTTTGACATGATTTTTAAATGCCAAGTATGTGTTAAATAATTCAAAAATTCACTAAGGTCCTTTTGTGCATCTAATGAAAATCTTATGAATTTTCTGAAAGTTTGGAAACCATTTTTTTTCTGAGCATCTAGCTATTGGTTACAGATTTGCGAATTTATTTATTATTATTTTTTGGTTGGTTGTGGGGCTTGAACTCTGGGCTTGGGTACTGTCCCTCAGCTCTTCAGCTCAAGGCAAGTGCTCTACAGCTTGAGCCACAGCACCACTTCCTGTTTTCTAGTGGTTAATTGGAGATAAGAGTCTCACAGACTTTCCTGCCCAAGCTGGCTTTGAACTGTGATCCTCAGATCTCAGCCTCCTCAGTAGCTAGAATTACAGGCTTGAACCACCAGCGCCCGGCAGATTTGAATATTTCTATACAACATTGCAATTATAATTTAACATAACTGCTTCTTTTAATACATCAAATCTTTGCTCAGCAAAGGTCACGCAAATTCAATGACTTACAAAATGTGTTACTAAGTATACAATTAAATTTATTTAAAAATATCAGCACCATGTGTTAACATTTTATGATTTTACACCAGACTAAGACCAGAGCTACTACTATAAGACTTATTCTCTTCATCAAGTTTAGACTTATTTTGACATCTTCCCAGGTTTGTGATCGTCTCACCACATCAGCCAATGATACCAGTTGTGGTGGATTGTTTATTGTTTAAACCAAATGACTTAATTTCTTCTCTAAACTTGATTCAACTCTAAACTTTAGCAATCCATATTTTTTAAATATGTTTTTCTTCTATGTAACTTGATGGAGCAATTTACTAAAAAGAGAAACTTTTAAGAATTATTGTAACATTTTCCAGACAAAAATATAGTGAAGTATAACATTTTTAACATCCATTCACTACCTGAAATCCCCATCAATATTTTTCCACAATTATTATTTCTTCCTGCTCTCTTTCTCCTTGATATTTTAAAGCAAGAGCAAAATCATGTTATTCCATGCTTTAACATTTCAAGGTGACTCTGACAAGGAAAGGAGTATTATCACAGCTACCCAAATTAGTGAGTCTTTGTTATATTTCAATTAGGAGCCCATTTCCAAATTACCACTGTTTTATTTCATTTTGTTTGTGCAAATAAGCATAAAAATAAATCTGCTTATATTTATTGGTCTTATTAATTTGTTTGTTTGCTTATACTGGGATTTGAATCCAGGGTTTTATACTTGCTCGGCAGGTGATCTTCTACTTGAGCCATGTCCCAAGCCCTTCTTTTGCCTTTATTTTTTTTGGAGAGAGTCTCCCATTTTCATTTTCTCTCGGGGCCTGCCTTGGACCATCATTTGCCTATCTATGCTTCTTGTATATCTTCTTGTATTGCTCCTATTTGTTGGTCTGTTAAGCTGTTTTAAAAGCTCATCCTCCTTCTCTCTCTCCCTTTATTTTTTTAGCTTATTATAGAAATTAGTCAATTATTTTCTTGAATATCTGCAAATATACATGGTTATTTCTTCCTATGGCAATTGACTTGTACAAAAGTATTTCCATTGATTGGAAATGAGCACTAAATATGGAACTGATTCAGATTCATTATTTCAAGGAGAAAGTGCTCTTAAGGATAAATAATAGGAGGTGCTATTGCTTTAGTAATATACTTTGCCAGAAGGTACTGGTGCTGAGACCATCAGTGAATTCAAGAATTGGCCAACTTGATTCCTTTCATTGTAAAGCTCTACATCAAGATTTTACCTAAAAGGTCTGGCATGCATTGACCATCATTACTTAGTGTTAAATATGATTTTTTTATCCTTCACAATTAACTAACTGGAATCATTCTGAATTCTTTTATACTTTATGTCTTTATAGTTACCTGAAATAACATTTGTAAGTAAAGATAGGATAACTGCTTTTTTAAAAAAATTACTAATAGTTAATGAGTTGATGTTCTAGCAATGACATACATATTTCAATGAGTTTGGTATGTGATTTTCATTTTTGTTCCTCTGCCTCCTTTTAAGTACCAACAGAAGCAACTTATTTTACATTGAAATTTTTTTTAGTTTTACTTTATTTTCCTTTTGTGCACTTTTATTATTATTATAAAGGGATGTATATAGATGTTACAGTTACATAAGTCAGATAAACATTTTTTGAACAATATCATTACCTTCTGGTTTTCTGGTGGTTGGCCAGAGATCAGAGTCCTGCCCTGGCTGACTTCAAACCTGAGATCTCGACCTCCTGAGTAGGTAGGATTATAGGCATGAGCCACTGGCACCTGGATTGTTGCATCCTATTTTTGACATAACCCCATTAGTTTTGTTTCTTGCTTTCTGATACAAAAACACATCAGATGTTCATACTGAAAGAATACTTCCTGTCCTACACACAGAACAAACCATTTTCCCAAGGAGCTCTGGTTCCATTTAGGAGCACATTTTTAGATGGCAATTTGGAATTCTGAATGTTCATTGCATCTGATTTGTCATATTCCTATGCCTTTAAAAATACCTGTATTTTTCCTTAGATGGGAAAATAGAAATCATGAATTCTGACTAATATTTCTAACTTAAGTTTAAAGCCACAAGGTTTTTACTTCAACATCTTTGAGTTTCTCTCTTGATCTCTCTCTTCTTTCATCTCTGTCTCTGAAAATATTTATTACAAATAATGTTAAAACTTTATTTGCCTTTTTGTATCCAGAATAACATCATAAATATTACAAACATGACTATAAAAGTGACTGCAAATCAAAATATCTTTGTGGTTCAGGGCCTACAACTAAAATGCTGCATTCTACAATCAGTTACACTAATCATTTTATCTGCATAGTTATATTGTTAGATGTACTTTTAAATTATGACAAGGTTAACCATAATCCATTGTGCATCTTAAGATATCGACCTGTATTGTTAATATTGTTACACTTCTATATGTTTATTATTATTTTTTAATATTATTAAGATCATTTAGAGTTGTCTCCAAGGTGCTAGAGAAAAACTGTGTTGTCATCATTAATTCCTTCTTGGCTCATTTGACTCCTTTTTCATCCTGAACACAACCTGTCACCTTTGGTTATGATGTGCAATTGCTGATGCTCAATTCTCCTGAACTGTTGTGACCACCTGGTGTAAACACTAGGCTTTAGTGTAATTTTGATTTAAGTGCTATTTTTACTGAGACCATCTTAGTATTTCCATATGTTTGGATAAAAATAAGTACCCATATTTACTTCCTACATAGACAGCATTATACTCAAATCTATCAATATTCCTTTATAATAATAAATAAAATCACATCCCTATTCTATTCATTCTTTCATTGTTACAACTATATTTTGTGAACTTTGTTATTACAAACAATTAACCACAATTATCATCATGATTTGCAGGCTAATATGATCACAACTTTCTCCCTTCATTAGTAATCAGTAGCCCCCTATCTGTTTAAGATCTGGTGGGTTTTTTTTTTTTTGGAGGGGGGTCCAGTTGTGGGGCCTGAACTCTGGGTCTGGGCGCTGTCCCTCAGCTCTTCAGCTCAAGGCTAGCGCTCTGCCACAGCGCCACTTCCGGCTTTTTTCTTTTTGCTTATGTGGTG
>NW_012267391.1:1560039-1561371 GCF_000151885.1 Dipodomys ordii
TATTCTGATGCTGCTGGGTGAAATGTTCGGTAGATGTCTGTTAAATCTAGTTGATCTATGTAGCTCTTTAGATCTGCGGTTTCTTTGTTGAGTTTTTGCCGAGTTGATCTATCTAATGGGGAGAGTGCTGTGTTAAAATCCCCAACAATTAATGTCTTTAGATCTATATGGGATTTGAGGGAAAGTAGTGTTTCTTGGATAAATTTGGGTGCTCCATTGTTTGGCGAGTAAATATTTAGAATTGTAATATCCTCCTGAAGGAGAGATCCCTTAATTAGTATGTAGCGACCTTCTTTATCTCTTCTCACAAATTTTAATTTGAAGTCTATTTTATCTGATATTAGGATTGCAACTCCCGCCTGTTTATGAGAGACGTTTGCTTGGTAGATTTTGTTCCAGCCTTTAACATTGAAAATGTGTTTATTTTTACCGGCAAGATGTGTCTCCTGAAGGCAGCAGATAGAAGGGACTTGTTTTATAATCCAACTAGACAGTCTATGTCGCTTAATTGGAGAGTTTAGTCCATTAACGTTAAGAGATAGGACTGAGAGGTATTTGGGAGTTCCACCTTCTTGGGGGCTGCGAAAACTGGGTTCTTCCTATGGTTCTTGGATTCTCAGTTTGGGTGCAGTTTCTTGACCTTTATTGTGGTCTTGTTGGTTTTCTATGTGTAGGACATCTTTAAGAATCTTTTGTAGGGCTGGTTGGTGGAGATGTATTGTTTCAATTTCTCTTTGCTAAGGAAGGTTTTTATTTGGCCTTCAGTTATGAAGGAGAGTTTAGCTGGGTACAGTATTCTTGGTTGATAATTGTTTGTTTTTAGGGCATGGCATACATCATTCCAGGCTCTTCTTGCTTTGATTGTCTCTGCTGAGAAATCCAAGGTGATTCTAATTGGTTTCCCTTTACAGGTGATTACCCTTTTCTCCTTGACAGCTTTAAGGATCTTTTCCTTGGTCTAAGTTGATCCTTTGTGGATTATAATGTGATGGTGGGATGTCCTACTCTGGTATGGTCTATTTGGAGTTCTAAAAGCTTCTTGCATCTGAATAGGCCTATCTTTTTGCATGTTTGGGAAGTTCTCTGCTAGGATCCTGTTAAACAAGTTTCCTAGACCATTAACTTCTGTTTCTAGTGCTCCTCTACACCCATTATCTTTAGATTAGGCCTTCTGATGGTGTCTTCCAAGTGTTGGATTGGTCTATCATATTTCTTGGACTTGTCTTGGATGGTTATATGTTCTTTCTCTATAATATCTAGGCTGTCTTCAATCCCTGAGATTCGATCTTCTGCATGGTCTAACCTGCTGTCAAGACTTTCTACTTTGTTTTT
>NW_012267391.1:1564333-1566654 GCF_000151885.1 Dipodomys ordii
TTCTACCACTGAACCACCTTCCCAGTCCCTATCTTTTTAAATACTACAGTTTTCTGGCAACAATTGTTGTTTTCGTTATTGTTTTCCAAAAACAACTCATTTGTTTTGCTTCAAGACACAGAAAAATTAGTCGTTCAAATCTTGGTTCCTTTTAGAGGATGGGTAACAGTAGCAGATACAGTCTCTATACCCACCCTTTCCCACTGCCTATCACTTCAGTTGTTTCTAAATACTACTCTCTGATTTTCCTTGCTGAAGGCTTTTGCTGGTTGTTGGGTTCCACTTCATGATTTCCAGGATGGAAGTTCTCAGGAAATTGAATCCCCAAGGAGTAGCCCTCAACAATGGCCCACCTTACCCCACAGGTAAGATAGAGCTGAGGCAAGCACTTCACAGTGAATCCCAGGATTCCAAGTTACCAACAGAGCAGTCAGGAGGAACTATGACAAATAATGGATCTTCTACAGTAATTTTTTCCTTCTTTCTACTCTTATTCTTCTACTCCCCTCCTTGGACCTGAAGTCCTTCTCAGTCCTAGTTCTGAAAGGACAGAGATAAAGGATAGAAGATAAAGGATAGAGATCAAAACAAGCAGAAACCCAGTTGCTACTATAGTGACAAAGATGAAAATAGAATGTTTTTCACTGATGAATACTGATTTCATTTCCCAGGTTAAAATTTTGCATGGCAAGCCTTGCCTTTCTTATAAAACATAGTTTCTTTGACAAGACTTTCTTCTACACTGACAAAAATTGTTAATGAATACCTTATGGTGACAAGGTGACAATCATGACAGAGGCTATGTCTTTGATCAAAAGAACTGAAATTTTCAAAGAATACCTTTCCTCTCGTCTAACAGTTATTAGACACTTACATGGCAAGCACTGGGCTTAGAGCTAAGAGTACAAAAGTAAGAAAGCTGATGGTAAATAAATTAGATATTTTCCTGTCAGAAATTTGGAGAATTAAAAAGGGCATGTTCTGATATTTATAATTCTATAAAGGTCATATTTTCATAAAAGAAGGGTTCTTGGGTATTGAAAATTGATTCTTATTCAGGAGAGGGAAATGAATGTACCTTGACAATGTTTAGGAACATTCTTACTTTGCCTCAAGTCTTTTTATAAATCTTATGAACCCTAGAAGAAATATTATGCTACCTGACAAACTAAATTCACAATCAAAAAAACAATATATGACTCCAATTAGCATTTCAAATATATAAAATTCTTTCAAAAGTTTTCTCTCTACTTGAGAATTTTGTGAGTGGTTTTCAGAAATTGCTGAGAAATAAGTTTGAGAGTGCGTGATTTGCAGGTCCACTGTAAGCTCAACAGTTGGACATTTTACACTATATTTGTGTGGATTAATTTCACCTATTTCTCCTCACTTGCTTGTAATCAGTATGGAAATTTTCCAGGAACCCAGAACCTCAAAAACCATGAACATACACTTCCCCACTCTAGATTTTTTTTTAATTTTGATTTTTGTGAACACACTGTACACAGGGGTTACAATTACATGGGCAGGTTAATGCATACATTTCTTATCAAGCATTGCAGCCTCCTCCTTTGTTTACCCTTCACATCCTTTCCCAGCCTCCCCCCCACCCAATACTCCCTGCCTTCCCCCCCACGCCCCCCCACACCAACATTGTAAAGCTCATTTTCGACATGACATCTTGTACTTCTCATTGTTGCAACAGGTTCACCTGTATCCTTAAACGACTTGTTTTTCCCCATCTCCTCTACAAGTTATACTGGCATAAATATAGTGAAAGCAGGGGGTATACTGTGGGGGAGGGACATACAAAGCTACAAAGAGATAATCTTATAAATGCGTTCAAAACAAATGCAAGAAAGGAAAAAAAACACATTAAAATACATATCTTGCCGGGTGCTGGTGGCTCATGCCTATAATCCTAGCTACTCAGGAGGCTGAGATCTGAGGATCATGGTTCAAAGCCAGCCCAGGCAGGAGAGACCATGAGACTACTATCTCCAATAAACCACCAGAAAACGGAAGTGGTGCTGTAGCTCAAGTGGTAGAGTGCTCCCCTTGAGCTGAAGAGCTGAAGGACAGCGCCCAGGCCCAGAGTTCAAGCCCCACGACCGACAAAAAATTAAAGAATAAAAAAAATAAAATAAAATATATACCTAAGGGTTCATTGTCCTAACATCACATTATCTGACCTTTTCCGCTTGACTCATGCATATACTAGATATTGCAAATAAGGGAAACCATGGGACCCATGTTTCTTTGGGCCTGGCTTACTTCACTTAATATAATTTTTTCCAAGTCTTTCCATTTCCTAACAAATG
>NW_012267391.1:1571233-1613141 GCF_000151885.1 Dipodomys ordii
GTTTCCTTGGACTCCCATTCCTTCTGTTGGGTTCCATTCAGCATTCCCTGTGTGGTCTCCCTGACTTCCTTCAGCTCTTTGTTAATGGATTCCATGAATGCCTTTAGTGATCTTTGTGTATTCTCTTCCTGCTCTCCCAATTCCTGTATTGCTCTTTGATTAGCTTCCTCCCGTTCATGGGATTCCAGTAGTTCTCTTTGAGTGTTCTTAGCTTGCTCACGCCATTCCTGCCTTTCTCTTTGAGTATTCTCAAGCTGCTCACACAAGTCCTGCATCAGTTTTTGAGTAGCATCCTCACACTTATGATATTTCTGTATAAACTTTTGGATTGCCTCCTCTCTCTCCCTATCATGCTCATACAGAGTCCTTTGTATGCTTTCAATCTTTTCATTTATCATGTGTACCAGCAGTGTTTGTAGAGCTATTTGGGAACTCTCCTCTGGATTATTCATTATCTGTTCTGTCCCCTGATTATCAAGATTGAGAATTGAGATACCCGGATTTGCCATTTTTCTTGTGTTTTTTCCGGCTTACTCTGCCCATTTGAGATGAAAATAGCACCAGTTTTGTGCTAGAACACTATCTTAAGGCAAGCATCAACCAAAGTCTGAATTTGCACAGTCAATAGGCTGCAGATACAATCTAGTTCAACAGATACATCTATTCAACATCAAACAACTATATGTTAATGGGCTATGAACTGCAAAGAAGAATTTGGAAGACCAGAAATTATTAGGGTTAGGGAGAGATGTGGGTAAAAAATAGGCCCACTCTAGATTTCTACTAGACATTGATGATTCAACTTACCACCGTCACCTGCCAAATGCAGACAATGCTTTTGGGCTTTTAGGTCATGTTGGCTCACCAATAGCATCACCCTTGGAGATAATATAAACAGATTAGAGAATAATTAGCTCCTTCTTTTTCCCTCCTGGTGAAAGACATATCCAACCCAAAGTTTCTTCATATTCCCTTGTTTTTCTTTTGTTGCAAAAAACACTTGCTATGAAATCTAAACATCTTAAATTTTGACATATGCAATATTGGAGTATTATTAACTACAAGCACCATATTGTAAACCAATCTCTAGAGCATACTTATCCAACATAAAGGTTTATTTTTACTGGGCACCAGTGGCTCATGCCTGAGGCTGAGATCTACAGATTGTGGTAGGAAGTGCATGCTGGCAAGAAAGCACATAAGACTCATCTCTAATTAATTACTAAGAAATTTGGACTTGGAGCTGTGGCTCAAATGGTAGAGCATTAGACTTGAGCAAAATAGCATCCAGGCCTTGAGTTCAAGCCCCAGGATCTTCACAAGAAAAAAAATCCCGATCTTTATTCTCATCAAGCGACTTTCTACTTTCCCCTTCCCCTCAGTTGTTGGAAACCACCACTATGTTCTCTGCTTCTGTAGGTTTGAACATTATAGATACCTCATAGGAGCCAAATCTGGTAGGTGTTCTTCTGTAATTGGCCTATTTCACTTAACATAATGTCCTCCAGTTCACCCTTTTTGGGGAATGTAGCAGAACGTTTTTTTTTTTTTTTTGTAAAGATACTCTACAGAGGGGCTACGGTTACATGAATAGGGTAATGAGTACATTTCTTATTGAGCATTGTTACCCTCTCCTTTATTTTTCCCCTACTATTCCTTCTTACCCCGTCTCCCCAACTCCTCCCTCTCCCCCACACCGAAGTTGTAAAGAGTTGTAAAGTTCATTTTCAACATAGTGTCTTGTACATCTCATTGTTACAATGGGTCAAACTGTATCCTTGTTTCAGCATTTTGTTATTCCCCTTCTTCTCCCCAGATTAGAAGATGCAAGGCACTGGAATAAAATAGAGTGACAACAGGGGTTATACCAAGGGAGAAGAACATACAAAAACAAAAACAACAGTACATTAAAAACAACAGTGAGAAAGAAAAAACCTCTTGTGTCCCTTTCTTGGGGTTCATTTAGTTTAGCACCATCTTATATGGCCATATGTACATAGCTTTTGACCTTTTCTGTAGCAGAATTTTTTAAGGCTCACTTATATCCCTTTGTATATACATACTGTATTTTCTGCATTAATCTATTGAGGAATGCCTGGTTTGGTTCTTTATCTTGACTATTGTGAATAATTTCACAAAAAACATGAAATGTTGATGTCTATTTGGGATTCTGATTTCAATCTATTAGTTATATATCCAAATGTGGAATTACTAATCATATAGATGTTTTATTTTTAGTTTTATGAGGCATCTTCATACTGGTTTCCATGGTTTTTGCACCATTTTGAATTACCACCCAGAGAGCACAAGGGTTCTAAGTTCTATCTATTCTCTATCTGATTGCCAATAGTTGTTTTTACTCTTCTTATCTCTTTTGTAATAGCCATCTTAACAGGAATAATATCTTAAGATAGTTTTACTTGCCTTTCCCTGATAATGATGGTGAACATACTCTCAAAGACTAATGATGATTTGTATGACTTCTTTGGATAAACATCTGTTTAACCTGACATTAACAACATTTCACACATATAGATTGTTTCTTTTTATTTCTCATACAGGGAATATTTAAAGCAGAATAATATGAGACACAGGAGAGTCATAAAAGTTTACATTGCCTCCCTGGACTCTAAAATTGGAGAAATACTACCAATTTTGCATAAAAATCCCTTGAGTTTTTCTTGTCCCCAAAATAGTAAGTGAAAAGAATTTCAACACCATGTTGGTAAGAGCTATGAGTCAATTATGAATGGTATACATAATGGATAAATAGCTTTTCCTGAAAACCCATGTAATGGTCATGGACAATGTTAGCACAAAGCAAGTGAAAACCTTTCGATACTATAGATCATTCGGAGCAAAGCCACAGTGATGTTCTCATTTATTTTTCTTAGGTTTCTATGGGAACATCTTTGAGTTGGACTTTACCAAAAGAGATTTTGTTTTATTTTAAAATAGAATGCTAACAATTTGTTTATCTATGCAAACCAAAAATGTTTGATACATTTCTGAACCATGAATAAAATATAATTTTATCATTATTCATCTCCTTAAAAAAGTCAAAATCACTAGAGACAACGTTCCAAAAGGTTTTGCAAATGTGCCTTTGAGAAGAAAATTATTTCTCATCTCTCAAGTAAAAAGGCTTAAATTAGTTATTTTGGAAGTGAAATCCCAGGCAATACACATCTTAAGGTATTTTGTATTTCACAAAATCTGGCTAAATTTTTAATTCAACTAAGTTTTCTTTTCTTTCTTTTTTTTGGGGGGGGTCTGGTCGTGGGGCCTGAACATCTGGGCCTGGGCGCTGTCCCTCAGCTCTTCAGCTCAAGGCTAGCACTCTATCACTTGAGCCACAGCACCACTTCCGGCTTTTTTTCTTTTTGCTTATGTGGTACTGGGGAATTGAACCCAGGGCCTCATGCATACAAGGCAAGCACTCTACCACTGAGCCACTTTCCCAGCCCCTAAGTTTTATTTTCAATGTTTCATGTTTTTTCTTAAAACAGAATATTTAAAAACATACAAAAAAAACATGCATAGACTTATCTGACTCATGACTCATGCCTGTAATTGTAACTATTCAAGAGACTGAGATCTGAGGATCACAATCCAAAGACAGCAAGGACAGAGAAGACTTTAGCTCCAGTTAACTAGGAAAAGTTATATGTGGAACTGATAGAACACCAGCCTTGAGCAAAAAGCCTATGGGATAGTACTGTGGCTTGAGTTCAAGCTCCAGTGCCCAGTGACAAAAGCACACACCACACACACACACACACAGATCATCTATAAATCAAGTACCTATATAAAGGCAATTAATTTTCCAGAAAAACAGCTTTTATTTCTATTTTGTTTATGCAAATCTTTGTTGCTCATTCCTAATCCTATGATAATTTGTTTTCCATATATCCCATATTCCTCTTCAGAGAACTACAATGAACTACAGTTCCTCTTTATGGCTATATACCCTTATTTATTTCAACTTATTAAATATATATGCAACAATAGTGGCTGCCTTTAGTTAAATATTTTATCCTCACTGTTAACCCTACCATCTTGCTCTATGAGGCCCATCTGTCTTTCTTTCATCATTTTGTTTGATAGGAAATGCCTTTATGGAAACAGCCACTTTTTCACTCATTTGTTTTTATCATATCATGTCATGTTAGTTTGCTTTCTTGGCAGGCGGGTCTTGTCTGGCCCAATTCTGTAGTCAGACTTCCAGCTACCATGGCAGTGTCTTCATGAGCTGTACCTCTGAATAATGTAAATTGTCACCATTCTTTGTAACCTCATAGCAGGTAATAATAAAGAATCAAAATACAATATAACCTCTGCCTCTATGTTCTGCAATATATAGCCTAGAAATTGTTTCTAATTCTTTCTTTTCATAAAATTTAAAGGCAACATGTCACCAGGCAGAACTAACTTTTGTTCCCATAGCTAAAAATATGTGCTCCAAATTAGGTTGAAAATTGAGAAAATGGACGTCCTTTTTCACTTGGATAGTTGACTTTTCTAAGACATAACTAGTTCTAAAAGTTGTAGGCTTAAAACCTAAAATGGGAAATTGAAATTCTTTATACAATCATTTTCGTATGAGCACCCAACAGCCCAATAGCTTACCTTGCAGTATATGAAAAAGCTGAACCTTCAAAATAAATTATTGCTTTGTAACACAACACTTTCATCATTTGCAAATCTTTACTTTAAGATGGTTCTAGAAAACCAGTTGCCTGTAAATTGAAGATTTTCCTATATACACATCAGCCACTCTAACTAGGAGGATAAAGGATGACAAATTTTAAGCCTATTTTATTTGGAAGCATTGTTAATTGAAGGCACTGAGAAACAATTACAATTACCAAGCAACAAATTAGCATAACTGTTTTAGATCTAGAAGTTATTTTATAAAGCAAAGGTCATACATTTGTTCAAAAGCTGAAAAGAACAGTCATTTTTCTCTTTTCTTCCTTTTCCTTTGCTTGAGACATTTAAAACTACAGTGCTATCAAATGAAAATCTAGCTTCTGGCTTCTTCTCAGGAAAACAAAACAAAACGAAACAAAAGAACAAAATGCAAAAGATCTGGCAGCTCATATTTCCACCTGCAGCAAGCAGCTTGGGGTTGAGTAACTGAATCTTTCAGGTAAATTATGATCCCTGCCGTACTGCACAACAACTCCAAACAAATCCAATCCCTGAAATTACCTTATCATTGGATTTAGGGTCTACTCTAAATTTGCATGTTGTCTCACTAAGATCCTTTATTGACTACATTTGCAAAGAGCCTATGTTTAAATGAGATCATACTCCCAGGTATGCAAGGATAATAGAAGGGTCAGACTCTGTACCTATTTTTGAAGGATACAATTTAAACCATTAAATATTTATTTATCTTTTTTTTACAGATTTAAGTAAATCTGTGTCTTATTTTGTTTTAACTATTTAAGTTCATTTTCTAATTTAAAAGCATGTACGGAATAAACTCGGGCTGTAACTGTGAAGTTTTACTTTGATTCTGAATCTAGGATCAATGCTGGATTATCAACAGTTGAAGCCAATAAGCCAGCTGTTAGCCACAGACTAAACTGCACTGAAAGAAGTCTTCCCATCTAAGCCACATATTTTAGTTCTGAAATGACAGAGTAACTGACATTTTCTCCCTTGGCCAATGGTTTTGAAGAGGAGTTTCATAGTACAATGGTCAGCTGGAAGGCTAATGCATCTTTGACTTTACAAAAATCCGTGACAAAGTACTTAGAAATTTAAAAGGGCTTAACTTTTGAATAGCTTGAAATAGTCCATTATGGGAGTACTTACAGCACAAAATTTGGCAAATGCTGCAAATCAAGGTCCTTCCTCCCTAGAGTCAGATATTATAAATTTCCCACACACCACTACCTTCAGGTTATCAAATAATCTGTTGGCAGTTTGGAAATTTCAGAGAAAAGGTAATTAAAAACTTAATTTTTCTCACCTGCATTTCATTAATGTAAAATGCAAGAGTAGTTATTAAAGTCCCCAAACTAGTACTTCCTATTATTATTCCCTAAGTGATGCTTAAGAGCACTGAAGATAGCTACAAACTTAAAAAGATGAATTGATCTCAGAGAACGAATTTTTAAATCCTTTGCCTGAGACTGGACTTGTTATCACAGTGTTATTGACTACAAAAATAATGACCCAATTTCAGAAATTATTCATACTTTTCTGATGAACATGGCAATTGAAATATCACTATTCATTAAACATAAAAACAATATTCCAGTGTAAAGGTTGAAATTCAATGTGCATAGGTTTATTTGCAAGCAAAAAAAAAACCCAAACAAACCAGAATTAGATTGCAATGCTTGTAATTCTAGCTACTCAGGAGGATGAGATCTGAGGATCGTGGTTTGAAGCCAGCCTGAACAAGAAAGTTGGTGTGCTTGTTATTCTTGTTATTTCCAATTAGTCACCAAAACGCTGGAGTGGAGCTGTAGATCAAGTGATAGAGCACTAGCCTTGAGCATAAAAGTTCAGGGATAGTGTTCAGGCCCTGAGTTCAAGCCCAGGACCAACACCACACACACACACACACATACACACACACACACACACACACACACACGCACACAAAACAACTCATAGGCTGGGAATGTGGCTTAGTGGTAGAGTGCATGCATGAAGGCCTGGGTTCAATTCCTCATTGAAAGCCAGAAGTGTTGTGTGGCTCAAGTGGTAGAGTGCTAGCCTTGAGCAAAATAAGCTCAGAGACAGTGTACAGGACTTGAGTTCAAGACTTAGGACTGGAAAAAAATAATTCACAATTAGAAATATTTACAAAATAGATTATTGAGCAAGAGATACAGCAAATTCTATCCCTTTGTGTAAGTTTGCTCCTGGCGAGGACCTCGCACCACAAACCTCTTCCATTTTCAAACAATGCATAGCCACATTTCTGGCAAACCAACTACAGTTTACCAGAATAAGTTCAAAATAATGATTCCAGCATAAAATTGATTAAGTCAATCAATATAAGGATACAGGACTGCCTGGTATCATTCCCCACTGCACCTTTCACAGGATATAGAGGTTTTGTTGTCACTGAGATGCTCATTAAATTTGCTACAAAGTTAAGAAATACCATGCTCACAGGGAAACACAGAAAACACCATTATCAAATGACACTATAAATGGCATTAATATTAAAAGTCCGATGACAGAGCAATGGCTGTGGCATGCTCACAATGTGTGCTGGGATCAGGGTTGATGTGTGTGTGTACAGAAAGGTGTATCATTGGCCATGTACAGAAATCACATTCAAAGGCCTTCTCTGTGGAAGTGCTGTCAATCATCATCCTGACTTTTTTATCTTGACTCAGTATTGAAGGAAATGACTGAAATAGAAAAGATGGTTTATATTTTATTATATCTTCCAGGTACTGGATTTAGGTAAGTAGGGATAGATGACTGATGAAACAGTCTAATGTTGGACCATGTGGAAGTAAACATAAAAACCAAGCAAGAGCTTCTACCCTAAGGGAATCACAATTTCATATAGTTCAACTTATTATTTTAGAAGACAGTAAGTAGTCAGTAAGTAGTGTGGAGAAAATGAAGACCGTGTGAGCAGAGAGATAGAAATTGGGGTTAGGGAAGGGGCTAGGGAAAGGGTAGTAAGGGGCAAAGGAGGATTTCCCTGGGACGATTGCTTAGGTGTTGTGGAGGAAAATTGGTAGAGAGAAGAGAGCTACAATCATCACTGAGAACTGCTACCTGTTCAAAGGACAGGTGATCACAGAAGTTTTGAAAAGTTAAAAATACTTGTCATAGAGGGTGCCAGTGGCTCAGGCCTGTATTCTAAGTTACTCAGGAAGCTACGATCTGAGGATCCCAGTTCAAAGCGAGCCTAGGTAGGCAAATCCAAGAGACTCTAATCTCCAATGAACCCACAAGAAGCCAGAAGTGGAGCTGTGGTTCAAGTGGGAGATCACCAGCCTTGAGAAAAGAATCCAAGCAAGAGTGCAAGGCCCTGAGTTCAAGTCTCAAAGCCAGCAAAAACAGTTGTCATAAATTCAAAATGCCAAAAAAGATGGCTTATGAATATAAGCGTCAAAGATATGTCCATTAACTTTGATAGATGAAACTCATTTTTACAGAACATTTTAGGGTCCAGGAATAAACTCCTGGTTCCATAGGTCCAGTCTGAGCATATACTTTCTTTTCTTTTTTATGTTTTTTATTGTAAAAATAGAATACAGAAGGACAGTTACATGGGTAAGGTAGTGAGTACATTTCCTATCAAACATTGTTTCCTCCTCCTTTGCTTTTCCCCTACCATCCCTTCCCTCCCCACCTTCAGAACTCCTTCCTCACCTCTCCCAAGTTGAGTATACATTTTCTTTAGCTATGTAGGAGGAAAAGGCAGTGGCAGGAGAGAAATGCATATTTTTTGTTTTTGTTTTTTTGTTTTGTTTTGTTTTTTGTTCTACTCTTAGGGCTTGAACTCAGGGCCTGGATGCTATCCTTTAGCTTTTTAAGTCAAGGCTAGCACTCTACCCCTTGAGCCACAGCTTTTCAGGGGCAGCTATTGAAGATAAATCTCACTGACTTTCCTGCCTTGGCTGGCTTTGAATCAGGATCTTCAGATCTCAGCCTGCTGAGTAGCTAGAATTACAGGTGTGAGACACCAGCATCCAATAACAAATGCATAATTTTAAAGTCCCAGTCACACACGTGTTCATGTGGTGAGAGGTAGGGAGCCAGGCAGTTCATCATCTCAGGATTGCTCAGTTGGGACCTGGATACAGTAAGTCATTGGTGTCTGGTAGGTGGATATAAAGTGGAAGCTGAGATGCCAAGCTTTTGTACTGCTTTTGATTAATCTCTGAGCCCAAATGATAGTGCCCCTCAGTCAAAGGGCCTTCTGACCCATTACACTATTATGCCCAAAATGGCACAAAATATTAAGATTGGGGAACCCCAGGTTTCTTTTTGGTAGACGAAGAAGTGAGACAAGTATTTTTGGCTTGCTAAGGTTTTGGATATTCCACAATGCTTATTAGGGAATCTCAGAAATTGGACTTTATTTTAAGCCAAATCAAAATCCTACAAACAGAATATGGGTTATGCTTTCAAAATTGATTATTACATAAGCATAGATGGAAAGTAATTGGACATATCTCCCAGTTGAAGCTTTCAAAGTTTGCAGTGTGTGCTAAATTATCTAGCCCAGTGGAAAATTGCTTAATAATGCTGGGTCCATATATAGTCTAAAAGTCTGAAACAATAGGACAGAGTCAAAAAATAATCACTGCCCTTTCTAAGACCCTAAAATTACAACAGAAGAAATAAAAACAAAGCTATGGAACCCATAGCAAATGCTACAGCTTTCAGAGTGAAATAGACATCCAGGTAGCGCATTATAAATGCATCATCCATCTCACAGATGTTGCACAGAGAGGGGTACACGGCCTGATTTAAGGTACAAGCGTCAAAGTCTGGTTTGAGCCCCAGGTCTGCCATTTAACCAGCCTCATAGAATTGAACAATTTGCTTTGCATCAATTTCTTTCTGGAAATATTTGTAGTTACACCAAACTCAAAGCATAATGTAACTATCACACAGGTTAATAATACATGGGAAAAAACTAGAATAGCACCAAGTATAAAAAGGGATAAATAAGTAATAAGATTTCACAGTTTTTGTGATAACTTGATAGACTTGGAGTCATTAAAAAATACATTAAGATGGACAGGCTCTGGTTCTCACACCTGTAATCCTAGCTATTCAATTTTTCAGTTGATTCAGACTTATACTGCTTGGTTTTCTTCTTGTGTAAGTTCTTGTCTATTACATTTAGATTATCAAATTTGTGGCATAGGATTGTTCACAGTATTCCTTTATTATCTTTATTATCCTTTAACATCATTGAGATAATCAGAGATCTCTTTTATTTCTCATATTGTTAATTTATCTTATTCTCTTGTCTTAACTAGTATCTTACTGATTTTCTTGGTCTTTTCAAAGAATTATTTTGAATTTATAGTTGCAGGTTTCTGTGTATGGATTTTCTAGAAGTTTCATTTATTTTTTATTCTGGGTGGTGGTAGTAGTACTAAGGATTGAACTCAGGACTTTTTCCAGCTAACTAAAATAGAAACTTGGTTTAATAACTTGAGATCTACCTTCTACTGTATGCATTCAATGCCACAAGTTTCTTTCAAAGCACTGCTTCTGCTGCATTTCACAGTTTGAGATATTTTTGTTCATTTCTTTGTTTAGGTGACACTGGAGTTTGAACTCAGGCCCTCACACTTGCATGTCAGGTGCTATACTGCTGATCCATGTCTCCAGTCTTTTTGGTACTGGTTATATACTTCTGAGATATGTCTCACTTCCTTCCCATGTGGCTTTTCATCATGGCCGAGATGACTGGTGTGCACCATGTTCATTCCATTACATGAAGTTTTGAGGACTTTGGTTTTCCACCCAGGCTGGCCTGGAACATCAATCTGCCCAGTCTCAGCCTTTCACACAGCTAAGACAACAGATATGTACCATGGGCACTTGGCTATGTTTAATCTTTAGGTATCTTTCTATTATTAATTTATATTATTGATTTCAAGTTTAATTCTATTATGGTCCAAGAGCAGGTATTATATTATTTCTATTCTTTTCATTTATCTTCTGACCTGGAATTTACTCTGTCTCGATAAAAGCTCATGTGTGACCTTTTTTTTTACCTTTTCATGTGTGACCTTGAACGCGATCCCTTCTAATGTAGATGTCAATTATATTTATCTGACCAATGAAGGATAATTTCATGGGCTCAGAATTCCAAGTTAGTGATTTTTGTTCTTAGTACAGTTTAAATATTTCACTTCATATTCTTACTTGTATGGCTTCTAAAAAAGAAATTCTTGTCTTTGTCCATCCACAGAAAAATATATTATATAATATATATTATGATTGGACTCTATTACATGTATAAATTGGTTATATATTTTAAACTATAGATGCACGTATTATATGCATATATAATATAAATATATAAATCTTGAGCCCCTTCTAATGGTCAAAAACTTTCCTTTAGCAGTATTCTTTTTTATTTTTTATATTTTTTTATTTATTTTATTTGTGAACATACTGTACAGAGGGGTTACAATTACATGGGCAGGATAATGCGTACATTTCTTACCAAGCACTGCAGCCTCCTCCTTTGTTTACCCTTCACATCCCTTCCCAGCCTCTCCCCTCCCCCCCCAGTCCCAATCTTTCTCCCCCCCCCCCACCGACGTTGTAAAGCTTGTTTTGGACATGACAACTTGTACTTCTCATTGTTACAACAGGCCCACCTGTATCCTTAAACGACTTGTTTTTCCCCATCTCCTCCACAAGTTATACTGACATCGAATATAGTGAAAGCAGGGGTTATACTGTGGGGGAGGGACATACAAAGCAACAAAGAAATAATCTTATAAATGGTTAGAAACACATGCATGAAAGAAAAAAACATTAAAATACATATCTAAGGGTTCATTTTCCTAACATCACATTATCTGACCATTTCCGCTTGACTCATACATATACTAGCTATTGCAAATAAGGGAAACAATGGGGCCTATGTTTCTTTGGGCTTGGCTTACTTCACTTAATATAATTTTTTCCAAGTCTTTCCATTTCCTAACAAATGGGGAAATGCCATTCTTTCTGATGGAGGCATAGAATTCCACTGTGTATATATACCACATTTTCTTGATCTATTCATCTACTGAGGGGCATCTGGGTTGGTTCCATATCTTAGCTATGGTAAATAATGCTTCAATAAACATAGTTGTGCTGGTAGCTTTAGTGTGGTCTTGTTTGTAAGCATTTGGGTAAATGCCCAAAAGTGGGATTGCTGGGTCATAGGGGAGTTCTATGTGGAGTCTTTTGAGGAACTTCCATACTGCTTTCCAAAGTGGTTGAACAAGTTTACATTCCCACCAACAATGAAGTAAGTTCCCATGTCTCCCCCTCCCCACATAGCAGTATTCTTTTAGCTTGTTGTTCTGTGTGCTGGAGTTGAGACTTGAACTTGGGGCCTTGGACTCTCCATTTATTTGAGATTTGAGGCTAGCATGCTACCTCTTGAGCCACACCTCTGGCTATTTGCTGGTTAATTGGTATTTTTCTGCCCTGTCTGACTTCTTTGACCTGCCATCCTAGGATCTCAGCCTCTTGAGTAGCTATAATTACAGGTATGAGCCACTAGCAGTGTTATAAGGTAGAAAATAGAAGCAGGCCCAGGGCAGTCAGTAGTCAGCTGACTAACTTTGAGAATTCCATTTTCAGAGTTTAGGAATGCTTCCCATTTTCTTATTCTTATATTGAGTTATCAGATCTTTCTTTCATAAATGCAGATTTTGTAAATAAGCTTCATTTTGAGATTCATATAGGTTATAAGTAGTGTAATGACTTTGTCTCCAGGGAAAATAAGGTATTTCAAACTCATTGTCATAGGAACCTGGTAATTCTCTAGAAAGTTCTGCTCTCGTGGGGTCAAAGAAGGTTTCCCTCTGATTGTCATAGACATCAGGAAAGTGTCCAGGGAGTTGCCATCACCTGTCATTGCACGACAGTTCTGCAAGATGCTTAGATCTTTTGGCTATTTTTAAATTTATGACCATGAACTATTACAGCATGCCACGTATACCTGATTGCTTCCTCTTCTGTGGGCTTTTATTGTTGTTTGTTTGCAGCATTCATTCTGGTAACTTGCTGTTACCAGAGTTTCTCCTGAAAGTGTAGCTCATACCTGACATTAATTTGGGGAAAATCTGTCATTATCATTTCAAATACTTTTTCTATTCCTTTTCCTTTACTCCTTATGCTATCCCATCATCCATATGTAACGTCTTTTGCAGTTATCCCATATTCCTTTGGTATCTTTTTTTCATTCTTTGAAATGAAAAGGTATTTTACTATTTTAGGTTATACCATAAACCCCTCATAAAATGATAATTGTTTATTAATATATTTTATAAAAAATAATTCATACTTTCATACAATATAATTGACTATATTTTCATTCTTCCATATTTTCAGTTTTGAATTGTCTTGTTTGTGAAATCCTCTCTCTGAAGTTTTTTCTAGGTGAGTTCTATATTCTCAGATCCTTTTATTTTTTTCCTGTCCAGAGACTAACCTTAAATCATTTTTGACTTAAGGACACTCATTAACCTGTATGTCTAACAATTATGTTGCTTTCATCAATTTTATGTATATGTATATATATATATATATCACATCAGCAAGAAATCAAAAATATTCTCTCAATCTACATGTTGAATTCCTCTTCATTAACAAATGATTAAACAATTAAACAGCTTAACTCAATGTTTCTACTAAAATGTGTAATGAAAATTATTGTTACAGTACAATGACTATCAGTAAATAAATTATGCAAGTATGTGATTATAAGACACTTCTGTAAAGTCAAACTAAATGAATTCCAACTCACACCCTCCTTAATTAATCTCAAAGTAGTCCTAGCAAGTCTAGAAAGTATGATAGACCTGAAGTGGAACAGACTAGAAGGCCAAGAAATGAATACAAGTACCCACAGCTATCTGATAAAATGTATGGTGGGAAAAGACAGCCTCTTGACCAAATGGTGCTGGGAAAACCAAACGTCAATATATATGTCCTCTCTCACACCTTAAATTAATATCAATTCAGAGTGGATCAAAAACCTCAATATAAGATTTGAAACTTTAAAACTACTACAGGAAAGAGTAAACATTAGAATGTATTGACATAGGCAGAAACTCCCTAAATATAACTCCAGGAACTTAGAAAAGAGATTTGGCAAATAAGATTGTATCAAGCTAAAAAGCTTCTGCACATCAAAGGACATGGTTACTAACCTAAAAAGACAACCTGGAGAAGACTTCTAGCCAAAAAAAGAAATGCAAATCAAAACAGAATCAAGATTCCATCTCATTGTAGACATAATGCCCATCATCAAGAATACAAACAGCAACAAATGCTGGCAAGAATGGAGTAGGAGGGGAGAAGGAACCTTAATTGTTGGTGGGAATATAAATTAGTCCAACTTTGAACAACAGTTTAACAAAAAGAATACTAAGGAGCTGAAACATGAGTTAGAGGGATGGGAAATAAGGAGAAGTGAGCAGACAAATAGAGGGATGAATGGTGGGCAAATATAGTCATAATATTCAATGTGCACATGTGGAAATGGAACTCAGACATATTAGAAAACAGGCAAGGAAATGGATAGGCGGAGGGGAGAACGATGGAAGCAGTAACTGATCAAAATGCACTGTACATGTAAAGGGACACATTTAGTTGAAACTCCTTTGTACAACTATCTAAAAATAATTAAAAAGGGAAGAAATGATGCCAGATGACAGAGGAGATATTGGGTTAGAAAGATATACTAGTTCTATCCATTTGTATTTATATGTCTCAAAATGTATCAAAATTTTTGACTGGGGACCGGAGCTTGTTGCTCTTCCAGGATCTTGAAGGGCTCCCATGAGGATAAGCTTAGCCTTTATTAGCTTCATACAAACCTATCTCTGCAGATTTAAGTCACCTGACCCTCAAAATTATCTCTTAACTAAGTGTTTTCAGAAGCCTGGGCAGTTCTGGATAAATGTTTAGTGGATTAATGAAAGTGGTCAAATTTTAATCAGCACAATGAGTGGGAATTCTATCAGAGGTGTGGTAAAAACTATGTACAGAAGGGGATTTTTAATACACTAAATCAAGCAGTGTGTTAAGTCCTGTGGGTTCTAAAACAGAATTCCTGGCTTCCTCGTCTAAAATATCATCTGACCTTTCCCATGACTGTTTCTTCATCTGGAAATTAAAATAGTATATATAATTCTAGTGACCTTTCATGTGTGTTAACTATAGGTATTAGTTAACACATTCATTTTTGTGAGAAGTAAAATTATTAATACCTGTAAAGCTTAAAATTTTCATGCCAAGTGTTTTATTTTGTTTGTGTGTGTGTATGTGCGTGTATGCTAAAATGGGGCTTGTTCACATGCTTGCTTAGTTTTCACTCAAGGCTGGTGCTCTGCCTCTTGCGCCATACCTTGGCTTCAAAGAGTTTCAATACAGAATAAACATTTTAAAGTGTAGCTATCTTTATTTTTCAAACAGAACATTCCTTCCTTTGCACAAATATTTTAAGGAACACAAAATAAACTATAATTCTTAAAATTAAAATGAAATTGATACTTGGAGTGAATTAAGTGACTCATAAACTAAAGATAAGAAACTTAATAAGAACTGGTATATGGCCAAAGTAGTAGAATTGCCACCCAGAGTTCAAACCTCAGTCAAACATAAAAAAGAGTTAATTTTACATTGAACATGGTGGCATACTTATAATCCTAGCTATTCTGGAGGTGGAGATAGGGAAGATTGCATTTTTTTATTGTTAAAATACCATACAGAGGGGTTACAATTACATGGGCAAGGTAATGAGTACATTTCTTATCAAGCATTGTTGCCTCCTCCTTTGTTTCCCCTTCTCATCCTTTCCTATTTCCCCCCCTCCCCTCTCCCTCTCCCCCTGCCAAAGTTGTAAAGTTCGTTTTTCAACATAAGGTCTTGTCCATCTCATTGTTGCAATGGGTCCACCTGTATCCCTATTTAAACAAGGTTTGTTTTTTCCCTTCCACTCCCCAAATTATACCAACATCAAATACAGTGAAAACAGGGGTTATATCATGGGTGAGGGACATAAAAAGCAACAAAGAAATCATCTTATACATATGTTAGAAAAATAGCAAGCAAGAAAAAAACATTTGAGTCTTTATCTTGGGGTTCATTTCGCCAAACATCAACTTATCTGACCGTTTCTGCTTGTCTCAGACATATACTTGTTATTGCAAATAAGGGAAACCATGGGACCTATGATTCTTTGGGTTTGGCTTACTTCCCTTAATATATTTTTTTCCAAGTCTTTCCATTTCCTAACAAATTGGGCAATGTCATTCTTTCTGGTGGAGCCACAGAATTCCATTGTGTGCATATACCACATTTTCTTGATCCATTCATCTACTGAGGGGCACCTGGGTTGGTTCCATATCTTAGCTATGGTAAATAATGCTGCAATAAACATAGTTGTGCTGGTAACTTTATTATGGTCTTGTTTGTGATCATTTGGATAAATGCCCAAAAGTGGGATTGCTGGGTCGGTCATAGGGGAGCTCTGTGTAGAGTCTTTTGAGGAGCCTCCATACAACTTTCCAAAGTGGTTGATATGGAACAATAAAAGACCCTGAATAGCAAAAATGATCACTAACAGAAAGAACAGTGCTGGAGGAATATCAATATCAAATTTCAAACTTTACTACAAAGCCATAGTAATCAAAACAGCTTGATACTGACACAAGAACAGATCGCAGGACCAATGGAGTAGAATTGAAAACCCAGAAATGAACCTACAGACCTATAGCCATCTAATCTTCGATAAGGGAGCTAAAAAAAATAGAATGGAAGAAAGACAGCCTCTTCAGTAAATGGTGCTGACAAAATTGGTTAATCACTTGTAGAAAACTAAAGCTAGATCCTTATATATCACCCTGTACCAGAATCAACTCCAAATGGATCAAAGACCTCAGAGTCAAAGCAGTCACACTGAAAACATTACAGGATGGAATAGGAGAAACCCTAGGTCTCCTTGGCTCAGACAGAAATTTTCTTAAAAGAGACTCAGGAACACAACAAATCGAAGAAAGGTTGGACAAATGGGATTGCATGAAATTGCAGAGTTTCTGCATGGCAAAGGTCATAGCTAGAAAGATCAATAGGAAGTCCATTGAATGGGAGAAGATCTTCACTAGCCATACAATGGACAAGGTTCTCATATCTAAATTATACCTGGAACTCAAAAAATTAAATCTCCCAACAACAAATCCTCAAAGAGTCAACAGCCCAAGAAATAAGTGGGCTAAAGACTTAAAGAGAAACTTCTCTGAAGAGGAAAGAGGGATGGCCAATAGACACATGAAGAAATGCTCAACCTCCCTAGCCATAAAAGAAATGCAAATCAAAACAACATTGAGATTCCATCTCACCCCAGTTAGATTGGCTCTAATCAAGAACTCTAATAACAACAGATGCTGAAGGGGATGTGCACAGAAGGGAACCTTACTGCATCGTTGGTGGGAGTGTAAACTTGTTCAACCACTTTGGAAAGTAGTATGGAAGATTGCATTTTGAAGCCAGCTTGGGTAAAATGTGAGTTTTCAGCTCAACCAACAAGCAAAGATAATGGTACACTTTATAATTTGAGCTATGAAGGATGAGTATGTAGAGGACTGTGATCCGAGGCTGGCCCCTGGCAACAACAGAAATGGACACCTAAACCAAACAAGCTCAATGTTATCTTTTGCAAAATGTGGAAGAGAAGCCCTTAAAGGTGTGTGTGTGTGTGAGTGTGTGTGTGTGTGTGTGTGTGTGTGGCACGCGCATGTGTGGTGTATCTGAATGTCAAGGGTCGAAGTGTTGAAGTAGCATGGAAAATAAAAAAAAAGTTCTTGCAGAACTGAGCAGCATAATGCAACTTCTTCTATGAACTCAGGAATGCAGATCAGCTGAATCACAGCTTTGAGATATTGCAATAACAGACTTTACTCAATTTGTCATGCTACTGGAAAAAAAAGATACTGAAAAAAGATACTAGAAGAAACTTTAGTGCTTAAGTCTCAAACACCTCTCTTTCTCATCCACTTCAGACTTTACATCAAGTTTCCCTAGGGGGACAATGCTCACCAGTATGGGGCAGGGATTTATCAGGCAGGTGCTGACTAATGTCTGAGAAGGCAAGATTGGAATAAAGGGGATATTTGGGGTTTTTTCTTTTGGGTGGTATTTTTTGTTTTGTTCAGTTTGGTTTTTGCTAATCCTGGCGCATGAACTCAGGGCTAGGGTCCTGTACTTGAGATTTTCTGCTCAAGGCTAGTACTTTACCACTTAAGCCACAGCCCCATTTGTGGCTTTCTTTGGTGGTTAACTGGAGATAAATTTCTCAGGAATTTTTCTTCCTGACCTTTCAACTGCAATCCTCAGATCTCATCCTCAGCTAAGATAACATGTATGAGCCACCAGCAACCAGCTGAAATACTTGGATTTTCTTGCTCTTTGTGATTCTGTGGGGCAAGCCAGACAGAATGCAACATTTTCTTTTACTAAATAAGAAAGAGAAACTTTTAAATACAATTGTATGTGATCTGTTAGAATGAAGAGTTTTAAATTTTTATAAAAACTTCATATTTTCAGTATGCTAATGGACAAAATCTTCAAAATCCAGAAAATATTGGTTCTGATTATTATTATTATTTTATGGTCTGAAAAAGAAATTGAGGTTCTCCTAAATTATTATGTTATTACTTTCCCATATTCTCTTTTTAAAAGTCTTTGATGTGCCTCTAAATGTTACTGCTTTCTGCAAGATAAAAGAAATTCCCTAGTACCACTTGAAATGTAATGCTCTCTGTTAGGTTATGAGGAATTTCTACCTTCCACATAAATTACCACTTCAGTTAACTCTGTTAGTGTAAATTGTGTCTCTCTTAAGAGCCATAGATTTGCTAAACATTAGTTAAAGAAATAGTAGAAGCCATTCTTATTGGAAGTGATCAGTTGAAACAATACTTTTGTGTATGAGTGTGTATGTGGTTTGGTTTGGAGTTTTTCATAGAAGTAGTGGGGATGGAGCCCAGCGTCTTGTGCACACTTCACAAGAACACTACCACTGAGCTGCATCCCTAGCCCCTCGTGTGTGGTTTTGAAATCATGATGTCACAAGCCTGTAATAGAATTCAATATGGCAATTCTGGGATTTGCCAATGCATTTGTGGGAATGCTGAGGAAAGATGAATTTTTAAATGTTCCTGGATGTGGTTTTCATATCCTAACATTAGGGAAACATTGATAAAAAACAAAAACTGTAGTAGGTTTCTTGAGTGCTGAGAATAACCATCATCATTTTGGGTTTTGTTGTTCTTTTGTGCTAATACTGGGGCTTGAGCTCAAGTCCCTTAGCCTTTTTCACTCAAGGCTGACTCTCTACCAAGTGAGTCACAGCTCCAATTCTAGCTTTTTTGTACATAATTGGAGATATAAGTCCTGACTGGATTAGCTGCAAACTGTAATCCTCAGGTCACAGCCTCCTGAGTAGCTAGGATTACAAGCATGAGCCACTCATGTTGAGCTGTCATTTTGGTTTTTATCAGCTCATGAAACACATCTTTAATACCACTTTTCATGTTTTTAATTTTTAAATTGTGGTGAATTATAAGTAACCAAATTTCCAATATGTAAGTGTTTAAATGACATTGCTTTTATTCATAGTGTTGTGCAACCATCAGCAGTGTTTAAATTTTTCATTGTTTCAAACAGAAACTGTATCACCATTAATCAATAAATTTTCACTCATCTCTTTCCCCCTCTAACAATGGACAATCTCTAATCTGCTTTCAGTTTCTGTTGTCTATTCTAGATATTTCTTATAAGTACAATCATACATGAGCTATGCTTTTGTGTCTGGTTTGAAATACTTAGTTTTATAATGTTTTTCAAAGTTTGTGAAGTCCATGTTACAGCATGTACAAGAGTATCATTTCTTTCTTGTGGCACAGTAATTTCCATACTATGAAATGCCATATTTTCTTTATTTATTCATCTATAAATGACCATTAGGAATATTTATCTCCAGTATTTATAAAAAAGGCTACAATGAACACTGGCATCCATGTAAGTTCTATTGTCCATTGTTCGTTTATATCTTTACAAATAGAATTGTTGAGTCATATTGTAATTCTATGTTAGACTCTGAAGATTCACCAACCTGTTTTCTATGTGGTTGTAACATTTTACATTCTCATTAGCTTAGCTGTACCAAAAGAGTTCAACTCCTCCTCTTTTTTTTCCTAGTCCTGCGGCTTCAACTCAGGGTCTGGGCACTGTTCCTGAGCTTCTTTTGCTCTACCACTTGAACCACAGCACCACTTCTGGCTCTTTCAGTTTATGTGATACCAAGGATTAAACCCAGGGCTTCATGCATGCTAGACAAGTACTCTACAGCTAAGCCACATTTTCTGTATTTTGTTTTCAAAATTTACAATCAGCAGGCATGAAGCAATATCTTACTGTGATTTTGACTGGCATTTTCCTAGTTACTTCGGGGTTGTTTAGTGGTGATTTATCTCTCTGCTTTAAAGAAATGTCTGTTCAAGTTCCACAACTATTTTAAAGTAAATTTGCTTTTTTGTTGCTTGATTGAGGAGTTCTTCATATATTCTCTGATATTAAAATCTATCATATATAGTTATTTGCTCCCATTATTTAGGTTTTCTTTTAACTTTCTTGGTAATGAAACTTGGTTTTTTCAAGAATAGAATCTAATTTTTTTCTTTGGATAAAAAGGGAAACAAAAGTTCTTAAAATAATAATCACAGCCATAATTAAAAGTGCCATACTAAAAATGGGTTTTTCTCTCAAAGGTTCATTGTTCTTAGTGTACAATAGATTAATTAACCTCTTTTCTTGTGTGTGCAAATGAAAGCTGCTTTTAATTAGGATCTCTAGAGTTTTTCAGAGGCTAAAAAAAGATAAAATTTGAGAAAACTAAGTATTTATTTCACTTATAGAACAACTTTCTCTCCTCAACCTGAGTAATTATTTATACTATACTATTGGAGTTAGCTAATATTAATTAGAGGGAAGACTTTTGTATCAAAGGCAGGAATTGCATAAGTTGTGGGAATACAAGACTTGTTGAGGAATATTTACAGGCTTCTGATATATTTTAGAAAAAATGGAAGTAATTTAAGAGTATTTTCATCATAGGAGTTAAATGAGTCAAAATAAGTTGGAATTTGTCCAAATGCACAGAGTACAGAGATGAGACCAAAGAGGGTAAGCTCTACTCTGGATCTCCTTGCTGTGAAATATCCTCCCCATATTAATGGGATAAATGGAACTTTTCCCAAGCACACACAATTCATACACTCAGGATAGAAGCGATTCCATTCAAGATATTAGCTTTGGAGGAATTTGACATTCAAAAATAATTGTAAGAGATTCTTGATTATAGTAGACAAAAAGGATTATATTGACCTTCCAGTCTCAAAGCTTTATCCCTATTAGAAAATCTTCAATAAAATGATTTTGTGACTTTGGAGAAAGTAATTAACTATAAAGCCTCATAAATTATATTAGGAAAATAAGTTCATAAAATGAAGAGTTGATGCAGAGTTATGAGAGACTTCATACTATTATTCAAAGTCTCTCAGAATCAAAAGCTCTTCTCAGTAAGTGCTGAGAAAGTAGAAATGTATCTAGAGTTAGAATCATGGATACCTAAACATTCAGCCATCCCAAAATTCAATGTATCCCTGAAAAGTATATAGAGTTCTAGTATCTCAGTGGCACTCTCATGTGGAACCCAACTATTTGTCTTGGTATTTAAAACTGGGGCAGTGTTTTCCAGGGAATGAACCTTTAAAATGTTCTTTTCTATATCAAACAAAGGAAAAAATCCTTCTTAAATAATTCTTTAAAATTCTTATTCTACTACATAGAATAAGAAATTATAATTAATTTAATATCTTATTCAGAACATTCACACTCGATCCAAATTTGCTTATGGTAAAAATAAATACTTTGCATGATTTAAAAATTGTATCTAATCCAAATGGAATGGAAGGGTAAGAGAATGCATACCAGCTTCTGGAAAGCTAGACAAAATGTCAAATTACAAAATATGCATATGAGAAGTATATGATATCTTTTGTAACACATCCCTGTGTAGTCCAGAATACTTGAATAATTGAATCTTGATCTGTCACAGAACAAGATTCTTTCCTGCAGTGTAGTTCCTTCCCCAGCTACTTAAGCTAAACCTAGCTACTAAATTAAAATGCTGTGCCTGTATATGATTAAATACCACACTCTCCCAACCTCCCTATCACTGAAGTGTTTGTGTGAATCACAGTGGCTGATTGTGTTCCAATAGTGTTATCGATCCGAGAGGGTAAGGAAAGACTGCATCCATGCAGGTAGTTGCTAAATACCTGATCTGTACTTGAATGAGTCACATTGAGATTTAAGGGCACTCCTGGATGTTGGAGAACACAATGTCTGTAGTGTAGGTCACAGGCTGAAGAGAGAAAAAGCCAGATTTATACATTGTCAGCTCTGTCATTTCTCCCTGTGTTTGCCCAGTGTTTGGCAGACCTATTTTTAAATGCTATTTTCTGGTATATGCCATGTTCTGTTGACAGCTGCCTGCCCAATGTCTAGAATAGGACCTGGATGTGCCAGGCAATTAATAAATATTTGATCAAGAGTATAAAATTATGGGAGTAATTGGAAAATTACAGAGTTTCTATCTATAGTCACTGTTTAGTGTGTCACATTTTACCCATATTTTAGGGAGACAATGTTATTGAGGCCAGCACCAATGGTGAGAAATCCTCCAGGAGAAATTAAGTATGAGACAAAGAAATCATGGCCAAAAGATCCATCCATTCCACCTTCTCTAGGGATTCCTCTTCTCCTGACAGTTAATTGGAACCTGATGATGATTTATCAGGGCAGCTTTGTGATCTGGGAGCAGGGCACAGGTAGAAAGGGCATATGTCCTTAGAGACACACTCTAAACACATTGCTAATGGGGCACAAGAGAAAACACAGTGAGGAGAGGAAGAAAGCAGTTGACCTTATTATCAGCTGGTGTCAGGAGGACCTATCTAAATTGTCAGTCCTAATCTAGGATTTTGTTTTTGTTTGTGCCAGTACAGGGATTTGAATTTAGGGTCAGGATGCTCTCCCTATGCTTTTTCACTCAAGGCTAGCACTCTACCATTTGAGTTACATCTCCACTTCCAGCTTTGTCCACTGTCTAATCGGAGATATCCTTACAGACTTTATTGCCTGACTCGAGATCCTGAGATGTCTAATTCCTGTGTAGCTACCATTACAGATGTGAGCCATCAACATTCCCTGGTGCCTTCCATTTATTCCTAGCAACACTCACTTCACTGCAGAGAATACGAAACTTGGGTGTTCCATTTCTGGGTCCACTCTTCCTACTCCTGGACTCCATATCTTCTACTTAACTCCCAAATCTCACAATCAACATTTTGGCCCCTTATTATTGCATTTAGCCAGTAGCAAAATAATTGTGTTAGCATACAAATATGAGGTTTCAGAATGTGTTTGTGTTGAGGGATGTGGATATGAACTTTTGCACTGAGGAAAATGTCTGCTGATGTTGATTTCAAAACAAAGTCAAAAATAGACTACTCACAGAAGCCAATAGGTTGCTTTTAGTGTCAAGCGTCATTAGGAGTGATAGCTTCATTAGCTAACTGTTCTCTTGGGTGGTTTCTAAAAGTTTTTTCCATAAATTAAAAAAGGAGAAAAAAGGAGTTTTTCCATATGCTTTTACATTTTTTTGCTAGTCTGTAGAACATACTTTCTTTGCACATTGAAGAGTTATTTTATTTTTTTCCCATTTCAGAGAATCATTCTACATAAAGTAATACATAGTGAGATATGTGTTGCATATTACTATAATCTGGACTTGCTGATTAGTATAAGGAGAAAGTATCATGAGAATCATTAAAATGAGAAGACTTTTATAATCTTCCTGTGGGTCTCTTTTTCACACTTCATTTGCTTTCATTTAATCAGATTCTTCCCTATCTTTTATTTTCAGACACTTTAATAACCAGATAAAGTTGCTAGACTATGGGATTTTAAGAATATTTAGGGTCAAGGCAATTGAGTATGTAATAACAATAGGACATCTTGAATAATGATTGACTCTAGAATGAAAACTTAGTTCCAAGGAAGGACAATTGTAGCTAGTAATATAAAAATTGAAGCTATGGATTTACTTTGGTTTCTCTCCCTCATTTTTGTTTTGTCAGTGCTTGCATTGAACTGAGGATTTCATGGGTGCTAGGCAGGAACTTTTGTATCTGAGTCACAACTCTAACCCCCCTCAAAATAGGGTCTTACTTTATGTCGAGGCTGACATGGACTGTGATCCTTTTATTTATGCTTTCCTGAATCACTGGAGATGGCAAATGTATGCCACTGCATCCAGCTATTGGTTGGAATAAAGTCTTAGAAAATTCTCATTGCCAGGCTGACCGCCTCTCCGGTCAGCTAGAATTACAAGCTAGAGCAACTGCACCCAAAGATGCTTTCTCTTGTCATGCAGTAGCAATGTTAATTAATTAAGGAGAAAGGAACTGGACATATTTATTGAAGATCTACTGTGCACAAGATGCTGTACTAAGAAGTACTTTGCAGTGCTAACTCATTACTTCATCTAGCATTTTTTTAAATTTGTATTGTGATTATAAAGGTGATATACAGAGGGGGTTACAGTTACATAAGGTCAGAAAAAAGAGTTCATTTCTTTTAGGACAATGTCATACCCACAGCATTATTTCTTATACCTATGAAATAGTTATATTTCCCCCATTTTCATCATTAAGAAAAGAGAACATTCCTTACTTAAGAAATTATGTAGTCCATACATATAACTAAAATTTGACAGGGTTAGGATATGAACCCTGTGAGCCAGGCTGTAAGTTTATCCTTTTTACTTCCATAGAAAAGGAGTTTATTTTAATTATTTGCCTCCATTCATTTTATCATCACAAACTGTGCTGGAAAAAGTACGTTCTAAAAATAACACGTTAGTCTTCTTCTAGTGACAGAAACATGTCACTAGAAATCCTCAGTATTATTCTTCATTTTCATTATTGTTGTATATTAATTTTATAAGGGGGGAAGCTGTGCTATCCAAATAATTTTCTATGGTTTTATTCTCTCCTTTTTGTTCATCTTTTGGGTGCACATGTTACCATTGCTTCTCTGCTATGAAATGTATTAGGCACACAGAAGATTGTATCAAGCACATATATCAAATTTAAAGAACCGCTGGATTCCTAGGCAAACTGTTCTTTCCATTGGTCTTACTTTTTTCTCTTTAGAGGTCACTGTATCTTCTCTTCATCATTTCCTTCTGTCTGTTTATAGTTTGGGCACCCTTGTAAGTATCCCTAAACATATTTTATTCCCCTCTGAGCAAAGCCATCTCAAGAATAAATCTGATGCTATAGGAAAAGTCAATATAGCCACAATTAGAGCATGGCTCCCAAGAGATGATAAAATTGAACAGAGTTTCTGGGGCATAGCCTGCCTTCAACTTCACCAAACGTTTGCAGGGACCCCATAGGGAAATGAGTAGGCACAGTGACAGATGAATGTGGAAATGCAGAGTTCATTACAGTAGGACATCTGGCAGAGGGGAAATGTAACCAGCAACAAGACAAAGAGAAAAAATTCTGCCTTTTCTACTTCAGGCCTACTGTAGTCAACTGGAATACTACAAGAGCATATTTATGTCAACACTTCAGAACAAAGTATGGTGGCAGATTTCGATTTGTCAGGTTAAAAGGATTTCCAATTCAAGCAGTTTCATATCTTGGAGCCAGCTCTATATTTTACATATATCAAAACAGGATGATTCCAACCATGGTTGAGAGAAGAGTCTGGAACCTTGGTCATTGCAAACTCAGCTAATCATGGGAAGTTTATTGCTGTGAAAGAGAAGCTATCTTCCTACATATTGCTTAAGGAGACAGCACATTGCCACTAGCCATTACTGAAGGAAAGGAGGTGCTGCCTTACAACAAAGTCAATACTGAATAAGAATTCTACAGTATGGTATTTTCTGAACCTTGGGGGATAGCCCTAAACATGTTTTCGGTTATAGAAAGCAACATATTCTCTTTTTGTTTGGGCTGTTTAAATTTCTGTAACTGTTATTGAAGAGATTATGTCCAACAATGTCATAGCTATACCAGGACCTATAAAATAAATTTTATGGTATTAAATCCTACTAACCAAAATGTCTTTGCTTGCTAAACAATGTTTTGCTCTAGTTTTTATTTTAAGTATGTAAACTCACTATTGCATGTCTACCATTCATGGCTCTGAAATAGCTATCCAGCCCAATTCAAACAAGCATACCTCTGTAATCTTCAACATTTCTCCAGGTAAACATACTTCCAAATTTCCAAGTGTTTGTATATTGTATGTTATGGGGTCATTGTTGTTATGTTGTTTTTGTGCTTGTCCTGGGACTTGAATTCAGGGCACGAGCATTGTCAAGCTTTTTTGCTTAAGGCTTATACACTACCATATGAGCCACAGCTCCATTTCCAGCTTCTTTTTGGTAGTTCATTGGAGATAAGTGTCTCACAGACTTTCCTGCCCAGACTGGCTTTGAACTACAATCCTCAAATCTCAGCTTTTGGAGTAGCTAGGATTATAAACATGAGTCATCAGCACCCAGAATTATATTTGTTTTACATGGACCAAATTACTATGCACCATGATTTTCTGAAAAATCCCAGAGCCCATACTTCAAGGCTTTGTCCCTAGCTCAGCACTATTGAAAGGTCATGGATAATTTAAGAGTTGGAAACTGCTAGGAAGTCTTTAAATTACTGGGGCATGCCCTAGAAGGAAGCCCCAAGGTCTTCTCTGTCTCTCTGTCCCTCTCTCTCTCTCTCTCTCTCTCTTTCTATTTTGTTTGTTTGTTCACTTTCTTCTGCCCACAAAATGAAGGGATTTGCTGCTCTACCATATGCTCTCCACCACAGTGAGCTGCCTTCACACAGGACTAAAAGCAATGACAACAACTGATTGTGGGTGGGAAAGTGAAAATCTGTGAAGAATATCTCTTTCTCTGTACAAGCTAATTATCTTCAGGTATTTGTAACAGCAATGGAAAATTAATACATTATAGTTCAGCTGAGTTTTAATTGCATACTTAAATCAACTCTTGAATGATGAATAGATGAAACTTTAGAATGTTTACTTGTTTGAATTGTTTTTATTAGAATTACCAAGTCAAAATTTTAGTATCAAAAATTCAGTCTTATTGTATTGAAATTACTTGGTTTCATATTTAATCATATTGTTTAATATGTAATTTAAATGTTATTTCATTGTGTGTGTGACAGAGACAGAGACACAGAGAGAAATAGACATAGAGATAGAGATAGACAGACAGACAGACAGACAGACAGACAGAGAGGAAAAAGGCAAGGAATAATATAACCCCAGGACCTAACCAAAATGATCTGTATTTTTCCAGCTAGGTCTCACTTCCTAAAATTTGCAGAATCTTCAAAAATAGTGTTACCAGCTCATGACTATGCCCCCAACACACGAGAGCCTTGTTAAGAGATACTTCTTTGGTCACAGCAAGAGACTATCAAAAACCCCTCCTTCATCTAGGACCCATTCTCTAAAGTTTGCAGAACCTCCCAAAATAAAATTTCCCCCAACCTTTTGATATATCCAAACTATAAAAGTTTGTTCAACCAAAACATTAGCTCTCTGAGGGAAGAGGACCAGATTCTATGGATCATTGTGCATCCACAGGTAAGAATGTACCTGGTTATATTAAATACTCAATTTGTTTCTTCTGTGAATGAATACAGGAATTTATGTAGAAACAAAAAAGGCTTTATGCATACTTGATTCATTGAACAGTCACTCTAGTTTTATTGAAAAGTTTTCAACATAAAAATGAGATTTCTGAACAAGGTTTTTGCTTTGTGCAGTTAATGGTGCTTGAACTCAAGGCCTTATACTCTTGCTTGGCTAGTTTTGCTCAAGTCTAGTGCTCTACCATTTGAGCCACATACATAATTTGAACTAAAATCCACTTGGTATGGTTCGTTTTGAGATTTGGTCTTTTGCTGGAAAATTTGAGTGGTTAGTTTTTAAGAAGTACTGTGGGGGTACCATTCACTGTAGGGATATTGTTATAATCATTCATGCATGACATATTGACATAAGAAATAATGTTGTGGTCTGACCCATCCAGAATTCATAATATTGCCCCCAGCATTTCTAGTTCCCAAGTCCATGGGAAAGTGAAAGTGTTAGCTTTACAGTGTTCAGTCTGGTTTTGTATGACCCAGTCACTTTTCCTTAGCCTTATCATTAAGTAAACACAATTTAGGCTAGAGGTGTGGCTCAAGTGTTACAATTCCTGCCTAGTGAGCAAGTAATGTGAAGGGAACATTTTGTTACTTTAAAACAGTTCTTTTTGTGATATTATTTCACAAAGAATCAAATTTCTGAAAGTGAATTTATACTTGACAACAATGGTAAACTATGCCAGCACTGTGTGATTGGCTCAGCATGCCATGGATAAAGGAACAGAGTATCATTGTCCTGTGGTACAGCTTTCTAATTACCAAGATGATCCAGGGCACACAAGACCACACCCACTCTTCATTGTTATTAAGGATAGCTCTAAACTCCAGGCTTTGCTCAATTAGTCACTCATGCTATTGAACTAGTTGATATTAAAATAGCAACAATTTGAGATTCAAAAGAAAAAGAAAATAAGATAGGGAAAAATTGCATTTTAAATTAAAATTGTTTTAAGTTTCCATGTAGCTGTTTCTCATCACAGAAATAATCTCACTTATAAAACACTGATTCTGCAGGGTGCCAGTGGCTCACTCTTGTAATCCTAGCTACTAAGGAGGCTGAGCTCTAAGGATCGCAGTTCAAAGCCAGCCCAGGCAGGAAAGTCTGTGACCCTTATCTTCAATAAACCACAAGAAAACCAGAAGTGGCTCTGTAGCTCAAGTGGTAGAGCACTAGCCTTGAGCTGAAGAGCTGAGGAACAGAACTCAGGCCCAGAGCTCAAGTCCCACAACTGACAACAACAACAACATTGTTTCTTTGTTCATTAATTTAGATGATATATATTGAGCCGAGCATAAATTGGAAAATGCCTATAGCTGTACACAAAAATAATGAGGATGTCCTTTAAGCTGGAGGTATGGCTTAGTGATAGAGCAATTGCCTGGTAAGTGTTAGTTTATGTGAGTGTGTGTGTATGCATATGTGTACATAGATATAGTCATGTCTACTCATATATAAATATAGAATCAGTATATATTAAATTTATATTAGATACATATGGTATAATATATTAAATATACAATTAAATATATAATTATAAAATATATAGTATTTATTATATATGGTATATATTATGATATATATTAGATGTTAGCTGTATATGTATATTATATATTGAATATATTACACATATAGTAATAGATGTAAGAATACTATATATAATTATGTATAGATACTTCAGTATATACACAAACCCATAATTAATAATTTTTTGTCTCCCACAAATATGATTTTGAAAGTTTAAAATGTGAATATAAAGTTTTTCAAAGATGGAAGAAATACCTCACAAAGACTAAGATCAGAAAGTTTTAAAAACCATAAAAGGAAAAGCCTTAGAAGACAGATTTGAAAGGTGTAAGAATTTGCAATATCAGGGCTAGTTTAGGGGATGATTTGATAGGTAGAGATGAGGAGGGCTGTGATTTGAGGCCAGCCATCCTGGGAAGAAAGTGTCTGTGATCCCAGCTATCTGGGTGGCTGAAGGTAAGAGGATTATAAACTGAGACCAGCTCTGGGCAAAAACACAAGAATTTACCTGAACAATTACTGACGTAAAAAATAATAAGGGCTAGAAATGTGTCCCAAGTGGTATAGCATTTGAGTGCTATACTTGAGACCCTGAGTTCAAACCTCAGTACCACAAAAAATATGCAAAATCAAAGTCCCAAAGGAGATTAAGAAAAAAATAGGTGTAATAATTAAAGAGGTGAGAAGAAATTTCTCTGACACGAAGAATGACATAAGTCTCTAATACTTAAGAGTAATAAGTTTCCAACAACAAAATGATTTAGCAACAGAGCAATGTGGAAATATTCCCTATGGAGCAGGATGGTTCACAACTGCCATTAGAAATCATTTTATTCAAACCAGGTGCTGATGGCTTATTCCTATAATCCTAGCTACTCAGGAGGCTGAGATCTGAGGATTATGGTTCAAAGCTAGCATGGGCAACAAAGTCTGTGAGGCTTTTATCTCCCATTGACCACCAAAAAGCCAGAAATACAGTTGTGGCTTAAGAGGTAGAGTGCTGTCCTAACACAAAATCTCAAGGACTGTGCCCAGGCCCTGAATTCAAGCTTCAGGACACACACACACACACACACACACACACACACACACACACCTTATTTTAAAGGAATGGATTAAATGTGATTATTTTTATTTTTAAAAGTCATGTTCTAGTTCTTTTCCAACGGCAGTCAATTATCATTTCAGACAATCTCAACAAGTTTAGAACACTATATTTTTTTTCTTTTCTTTTTCTTTTCTCTTCTCTTCTTTTCTTTTTTTTCCTCTCAAATCCTGGTTACTGTCATTGAGCTTGTGTGCTCAAGGCTACTGCTCTACCACTTCAGCCACAGCTATACTTCTGATTTTTTTGTGGTTAATTGGAGATAAGAATCTCACAGACTTTTCTGTCTTGACTGACTTTGGACTACAATCCTCAGATCTCAGCCTCCCAGGTAGTTAGGATTAGAGGCTTGAGCCACCAACATCTGGTGTAACATTAATCCTTTTATAAAAGAAAGCCTTTAATATTTTTAACTACTAAAAATCTCACTGTGTATCTGTGAACCTCTTGTGCTACAAAATATTTTTAAGGCTTTCCTGGGTTGTAACAGGATATTATTAACATAATTCAATTTAAGGAGAAATAGAAAAGTTAAAGAAGAATAAGAATTTTTAAGAAGTCAGAATAGAGGCCAATTTTCCTTCTTCCTCTTTCCTCTGCTTCTTCTACTGTGTAACCTGCACATGTGCCTCTAATCCTTAGCCATGGGCATGGAGAGAATGCAGTTTCTTCCTTGACCATCCTTTTCCCAACATTTATGATCACAATATAAGATACAAGTCATACTTTAGTTCACTGGGAGAATAGTCATTTAGAAACAGTATTGATGTAAATTCAATGAAACCAAAAATCAACTAGAGTGATGAGTTTATCATTCCTGTGTCTAAGATAAACTCTGCTGTCACTGTGGAAAGCAGGTTGGAATTGGGGACTGGATTGATGTATTCAAAAGTCATTACCAAGACCAAGGGGAAAGAAAATGGGCACATAAATTAGGCACCAGCACTAGAGACAGACAGTTTTAACATAGCAGAAGCCAAACCAAAAGTTGGTGAGAGGTATGTTGGAGAGAAGGAGGATAAGAAGCAAAAAACCAGACAAATAAATGGCACTCTAAGCATTTGCATACTGAGAACAAAGGAGGATATTCTTAGGAGAGGATCACAAGGGTTCAATAGTTATGTGTATATTATCATATAAAATTATGTTTATTGAAATGACCTCCAAGAAATGGAAACAAGAGGTATTTTATTGAACTGCTTGTGGTTTTTTTCCCCTATGATGTATTCCCTTTTGTTGATATTTTTTATTTCTATACCTATTGTCTTGATCTGATTTGGGGAGGGGAAGCGCAAGCACAGAAACAGTGGAACAAAGGGCGAACCAATTCAGAGTGCTAGGCACCATCACTAGGCACTATGTTGGAAATGTGAACTATACAATTAGAGAGGTTGGAGGTCAGGAGGAAAAAAAACTGGGAGAAAATGAAGGTGAAGATGACACTGTTCAAAAAGAAATGAACTTATTACCTGACTTATATAACTGTAACCCCTCTGTACATCACCTTTACCATAAAATTTTTTTTAAAAATCAGACAAATAACAACAAGACCATCATACCATAATTCTGGGATTTGGCCGATTTTTCTGAGGTCATGGTAGTGAGAAACAGCCAAAAGGGAATTAAAATCACAAATAAGCTTATGACAACTTTCTTCCACAAATATATTTCTGAAAGTCAGCCAACCAGTATAACCTAACTTCAACCACTCCACTTATCAAACACATCTGGAACTTTGTGCCTTTTCAACATCATCCCGGTTTCTTCCCAGGCCTTCTCCTAATACATGCCTTGCTAAGGGAAACTTTCTTATCATTCTTCCTTAAGAAAGTTATAAATTCATATTGTTTTAATTATTTTCTTTTGAAGGAACTAGAGTTTGGATTCAGCAGGTGCTCTATCATCACTTGAGACTATTACTCCCAGCCATTTTGCTTTAGGTTATTTTTCAAATAGGATTCACAGCTTTGGGGAGGGGAGGGGACAAAATTTTCCTAGCTATGGCTGGCATGTGACTGAGATGACAGGTGTGTACCACCATGCCTGGTTTATTGATTGTGATGGGAGTATTATTTTTTGCCCAGGCTGGGATTAAAGATGTGAGCCAGTGCCTGGATTGTTTTAATTGTTGGGTTATGATCTCTTCCTTCTATAGGAAAAAAGCAAATCACATGATCCTTTGTTGGTGTTTTACAAGTTGCTTGTTTTCTTCTTTCTTTCTTTCTTTTTTTAATTTCCTTCTTTCTCTTTTTCTTTCCTTTCTTCCCTTCTTCCTTTCTTTCTTTCTTCTTTGCCAAGTATTATCATTACAATTGCATTTGAGGAAATAGAGACAGGGAAGGTAAGTACAAAAATAGAACACTATGGGCTGGGAAGGTGGCTCAGTGGTAGAGCACTTGCCTTGCATGCCTGAGGCCCTGGGTTCGATTCCTCAGCACCACATAAGCAAAAAGAAAAAAGCCGGAAGTGGCGTTGTGGCTCAAGTGGTAGAGTGCTAGCCTTGAGCTGAAGAGCTGAGGGACAGTGCCCAAGCCCAGAGTTCAGGCCCCACGACCAGACCCCCCCAAAAAAAAATAGAAAACTAATCTAATCTAAGTCCAAGATTTGACCCCAGCACTTCTGACCCCAATTCTAGTGTTTCTCTTGGAATAGACTTTGATAAACTTTAAGCAAAACAGTAATTCTAGGAAGAAAAGCAGATCTCAGGAGATAGATAATGAGTTCTGTCATTTGGACATGTTAAGGATAGAGACTTTTGAAGAGAAAATGGGCAATAAATAGTTGGAAATAGAGACAAAACTCAGGGGAGATGATGTGGGGAGAGGTAATACATGTAGGACAAATAGATCCTCTGTTGATGTGAGGTAAGTGATAGACATTTACATACTATTAGGGGATAGACAAACAAAAAAACCAGAAAACCAAAGAAAGCACAGGTGTGCACTGTCAAGGCAAGAACAACTCAGTGAAGGAGTATGTAACTGTCAATGTTGGCTGTTGCAGGAAAGGAGAACATAATGACAATATTAATACCATTACAATATTAATACCAATACATCTGTGATTCTTGGTTTCTATCAGAGTTCAAGTGATGGCACTACAGGCAGATTTCTATGACTTGAAGTGCAAATGAGTGGGGAAAGAGACCATAATTTAATTTTTTTTCCAATGCTGGCAGTGAAGGGAAGATCAGTGAAACAGAAAGTGGTTTATAAAAAAGTATAACAGAGGTGTGTTTTATGGCTGTTTATAGAATGGGAAATTTTGGACATATTCATAAGCGACCAGGAGGAAAACAGTAAAAGTTCACTTTAGGTCAGAGCAATTAATCTTTTCCTTGTCCTAAGGCAAGAACAGGAGCTTACATGTGGTGATCAGTACATTTCTTAGTGAAGAGAAGACAACTAAGGGGTTTCTTTCTTGTATACAATCAATTGTGGCTTAAGTTCCTTCAGTGTTATTTAATCAAAATAGCTTTTCTCAAATCCATTTGTTATTGCATGTTTCTTTTTTTCAGGATTGTATAGGATTTTGTTTTACATATTTTAAAAAATTATCTTCAGTTGTACAAAGGATGTGCCATATAACAATGCAATTTGTGGATACAATGCATCTTGATCAGTTTCACCCCCTTTAATATTCTCACCCCACTTCCACCTACCCCCTATCCTTTCCCTTACTTTGCAATTTTGTGGGATAAACAATCAATTCTGAAATGCAATCTTCCCCACTTCCTTCTTTGATTTGCCTACCTTACTTTCCTTGGCCCCAAGTACCTCTTGCATGTACCCATTTACTGGTGTTGATTTTGTTGGGCTTTGATGTGATCTTTCTAAGTTCTCCATAGAATCCATTATACTGCAGGTAATTCATTTTTAACCACTTGCATATATCCCATCCCAACTTCTAGATTTAGAGGTACAGTCTGGCTTACTTTACATAATAGAACTTTTCCCAAGTTTCTCCATTTCCTTATGAATGGTACAATATCAATCTTTCTGATAGATGAGTACACTTTCATTGTGTATATATACCACATTTTATTGATCCATTTGTTCATTGAGAGGCATCCATATCTTGGCTATGGTGGATAATGCTACAATGAACATGGTTGTGCTGATGGCTTTACTCTAACCTTGTGTGTGATCTATGCCCAGAAGTGGGATTGCTGGGTCATTGGGTAGCTCTATATTTAACTTTTAAGGAATCTCCATACTGCTTTTGAGAGTGGATAAACAAGTTTATATTCCCACCAATAGTGTATTAGCATTCCCTTTTGGCCACACCCTCAGGAGTATTTATTGTTTGTTTTCTTGATGAAGGCCATTGCAACCAAGTGGGGTGGAATCTTAGTGTTGTTTTTATTTGCATTTCCTTTATGACCAAAGATGTTGAGCATTTCTTCAGGTGTCTCTTGGCCATTTTACTTTATCTTCTGAGATGTCTCTCTTTAAGTCACTAGCTTATTTATTAATTAGTTGGTTTTTGTTTTGTTTTGTTTTGTTTTTTGTCAGTCGTGGGGCTTGAACTCTGGGCTTGGGTGCTGTCCCTGTGTTCTTCAGCTCAAGGCGAGCACTCTACTGCTTGAGCCACAGTGCCACTCCCAGTTTTCTAGTGGTTTATGGGAGATAAGAGTCTCACAGACTTTCCTGCCCCGGCTGGCTTTGAACCATGATACTCAGATCTCAGCCTCCTGAGTAGCTAGGATTGCGGGCATGAGCTACCGGCACCCGGCCAGATTGTTATTTTTTTGAGGGTTAATTTTTGAGAATTTAATTTTTTGAGCTATAAGTATATTCTGGATATTAGGCCCTTGTCTGATAACTATCTTCTCCCATTCTGTAGGCTTTCTGTAGGACATAGCTTGTTAGCTATGTCCATCGCCATACAGAAACTTTTAAGTTTGAAGTAATCCCATTTGTCAATTCTTTCTTTGATTTGTTTGTTTGTGGATTTTTATTTAGAAAGTTTTGATCTGTGTCTAGAAGCCCTAGTGTGGCCCTTACCTCTTCCTGCAACAGCATGGTTTCTAGTCTTATTACATTGAGCTCTTTGATATACTTTGGATTTATACTTTTGCAAGGTGAAATATGAGGATCTTGTTTCAGTTTTCTGCACATGGATATCCAATTTTGCCAGCACCATTTGTTAAATAGGAAGGCTTTCTTCTAGCTTATGTTTTTGGTTCTCTTATCAAATATTAGATGGCTATATGTCTGTGAGTTCATTTCTAGATCTTCTCTTCTGTTCCCTGTTGGGGCTGGTACAAATGTGCACTTGTTCAACCACTCTGGAAAGCAGTGTTTGTGCTTTACAGTAACATGAGAGAGGATTTGCCCAATTTTTCTTTGCCCTTTAATTTTTTCCAATTTCATTGATTTTCACAATACACTGCAAAAAAGTTTCAATGTTGGAAATTTTTCAATGTTGGAAATTCTACCATTAAATTTTGCAGAAAGGCAGTTTTTTCATAAATGGCCCAGAAGCATTAGTAATTACTAACCCAGAGCTCTCTAGAGAAAACTAGAAATGTAAAAGTTATTTTCCAATGAACTAACTTAAAGCTAATTCGATTTCCATAGTAAATTCAAAACTGCCAATGAGTGCAAGGAATTTCATTTAGATTAGAATTATTTGTTTAAGAGAAAACCAGAAACTAAGAAGGAAAGTGTGATTTAATTTCTGTACAATTTGCTAACATGACATATTTTCATTTGTTCTGTGATTTGCCTTGTCTATGTAATGTTTTGTCACAAAACCTTCACTTGTAATTGTGATTTCAAACACTACAGAGGGGAAAATCCTAAGAAGTAATGTATTATTTTAACATTGATTCAAATTTTTCCAAAAGAAAAATAATGACTTACAGTGATTGGCAGTTGTCTTTGCCTGAAAATATTGTGTGAAAGCTGGTCAGTTGTGAAAATAATGAAATCTTTGAGACAGAGGAAATAATTTACTTGTGTGTGGCTCCAGGCTATAAAAACAAAGCCTAGAATTAAGACATGGTTTATAACATTGGTATTTTGAAGAAAAAAGCACATAACATCTTATAGAACCATTAAGGACAGGAATTATCTATCAGTGGTCACTTACTGGCTGATCCAAACAGATCAGTGACAAAATTAGTTAAGTGGCCAAAATATAACAAGCACCATGAGGCAATGGAGGAGACACTGAGATATGGTTACAGACAAAACTAGTCCCCAGAAAAGCACCAAAGAGGCAGTAATACTGTCTAATAACTATCATGAATATTATCTGAGTCTTTTAAAATATATATTTGTATTACCTTTACATAGTTCTGTGAGGAGTTGCAATTCAACAAAGCAGTTTATGAATACAGTACATCTTGATCAATGTCCACCTTTTATCATTCTCCCCCATCTCTCCTAACCCTCTTATTTCCCTCAATTTTCTCAATTTATAGGATATTCATGTCATGATTGTAGAATTTCTAAATAGGTAGATTGTAGCTGGACACTGATGGCTTGTACCTGTTTTCTTTAGCTTCCCAGGAGGCTGAGATCTGAGGATGGAGTTTCAAAGTCAGCCTACGCATAAAAATCGATGAGATTCTTATCTCCAATTAACAAAAATAATCCAGAACTAGAGCTGTGGCTCAAGTGCTAGAGTGTCAACCTTGAGTGAAAAATACAAGCAACAACCCAAGGCCCTGAGTTCAAGCCCTCATATTCACACACACACACACACACACACACAAACACACACACAAAGGTGGTTTGATTTTGGAGCTTAAAGGAATACCAAATGGGACTGAGAGAAAAACAAAATATGGTAATCTGAACACAATAATAAAGTTTAAAATCACATATGTAAAATATTAAGTATGACTTTTAGAGTTATCAAATTTGTGTGTGTGTGTGCACATGCGCATGTGTGCACATGCCAGTACTGGAACTTGAACTCAGGACCTTGTGATCTTGCTTGATTTTTTCATTCAAAGCTGATGCTCTATCGCTTGAGTGACAACTCTACTTCTGCTTGTTGGAGATAAGAAACTCACAAATTTTCTTCCCCTGGCTGACTTTGGTCATTCTGAGTAGCTAGGATTTCAAATGTAAGTCACCAGTGTCCAGCAAGTTTGGACTTATTAACTCATCCTTTATTCATTCATCTGCACACGTTTGAGTTCAAGCCCTGCAATTAATTATCTTCTGTTTAATCTCAATTTTAGGTGCATGTTATTCAAAATTCAAAGATCCTCAGTTTGGACAGCTGGCATGTGCCAAGCACTGGGCTGTTCCTCTGAATCACACTGTATTATGGTTCTTGAGTTTTTTGAGCTACAAAATTGATAGACCAGCTTCATCAATTCTATGTCAATACTGAGATAAAAGAGACAACAATTTGTCTCCCCCAAACTACTCGAAGTTGGGGTGCTAGATTAAAATGTGAGCATTTTTGTAGCATGTCCATCTCACCTGTAAGAGCACAGTAGCAGCCCTTACTTTTTGTTGTTTCTTTTATTAATATCTCTTTTTATTACCTCAACCTAGTTCCCCATATTTTAGTCCATCTTTTAGTCTGTTTTTCCTTCTCTTTTGCCTCTCTTCTGTCCCTCCACATGATACTTCATACATCCATATAAAGAGCCTATGTTCTAAAGGTAAATATAATCTGTTCTTTAAAAAATTGCCACATCTCACACATCTCTAGACAAAAGTCCAGCTAGAGTGGCATAGGAAGGGCCTGTTACTGCTTCAGGGAAAACCAGAGTGTGAGGGCTATGCTGAACCTAGGTGGCAATGTTATTCTCCCAAGACACATATGTATGGGTTACACCTAAAAACTCTAAAATGCCAAATCAATGCAGTTTTATCTTAGCATAGCAATCAAGTCAGACTTTCACCTTAAACCAAAACTTTTATAATGGCCCAAAGCCCACAGCATCAAATTGAAAACTAAGAAGAAACAAGAAGATAGTCTGCAATTTTAGCAGATAAAATGGATTGCTATGAAGCTGTGCCAAATGTCTATTCAATATGTGTTACAAATTAGAAAGGAACCTATTCCAATAAACTCATGCTGAGTAGGTTGGGAGATAATGAAGAAAAATAAGGAAAGGAACATTTAACTAGAAATAAATGTTCAATCTGAAGTACTTTGCTTTAAAAAAATCTTTTTTAAAACATGTTTAAACTAGATTAGAAAGCCTTGACATGGACTACTAACTGACTCCAGCAATGATTCTATGGTTCAGAATGAAAGCCATATTTACTCTTTTGTTCAAAGGCTATTTATTGAATGTTTCATTGATCCCTGGCTTAGGCTGTAAAGAGACAAAGCAGATATAGACTCTGTCCTCAGCTGTGTTCATCTTTGGGGACTGAGTACACAAGATTCTGGAAGAATCACTGGAGCATACACACTCAACCCAGCCTGGGTATTTTACTTGGTGTTTCTCAAGAGAGATAATATCTAAGCTACATCATAAAAGTTAAAAGCAGAGTAAATTAAACCCATCTTTGCTATTCCACAAATTTGGCAATAAATAAAGTAGTTCTTTTTTTCCCCAACATCATCACTGATCATCCCTAACCATTTCCTACAAAAAAAAGGAATAAAGGGACAAAAATAAAAAGAGGAAGTTTTTAAAGAGCTGATTATACGTACCTTTAGAACAACATTGTGTACACAAACATGCATCTATGAATAGTCAAATATCCTGGGACATGAGCTGGAGGGGAGAAACTGAAAATTCAACTTAAACATTGGGCTTTGTGCAACAATTTTCACAAATACAGATTGTCTATGTATTTGTGTTAGCCTGACAATAAGCCCAAATATCTGGGAGTAAACATCATTCGGAATGTATAAATGAGGGTGTTTGGGGATGAGATTAACATTTGAATTGGTCGGCTGAGTAAACCAGATTGTCTTTCCTAATGTGGGTGGCTTTCATCCAGTCTTTTGACAGCCAGAAGAGAACAAAGGGCTCAGGAAGAAAAATTTTGATTCTGCCTCTCATTTGCTTAGAGCTGAGACACTAGTCTTCTTCTGCTTTCAGACATGAACTCAGATTGAAATTTGTACTGATAGATCTTCTGGTTCTGGAGCCTTCCAACTTGAACTGGAATCACACCATTGACACTCCTGAGTATCCATCTTTCACACTGCACATCCTGGGTTTTTTCAGCTCCCATAAACATGACTGTGTGAATCAATTTCTCATCATCTCTATCTCACTCTCCCTACCATTCTCCAGACTGCCCCTATGCATCTTAATATTCTATTTCCATAGACCAATAAAGCTTTTGTTAATAAGAGGGTTAGAAGAAATAATATTTTAAGGATACATTTTCTGCATTCTTTTTAGAATTTTTGGAATTCACTTTCTCATCTGATTAGATTTAAAGATGCTAATGACTGTATGTCCATAATAAAGTAATAATTATCCATTGCATGAGCCAATAACATAGATATGCACAATATCTCCATTAGCTATCCTCAGCAAGAAACAAGCCAATAACAGGTTCAGAGAACATTCAGGTTGTGATAAATATAAAATGGGATGTTTTGTATGGGATAGAAAGAAAAGACCTTTTTTTCAGTGACATGTGATTAGAGACCTGAATGAAAAGAAAAATGTAACCATATAAACAACCAGGTCCATAGAGTTGTGTAGAAGAAATGTCAAGCATAAAGGCCACAACAAAGAGAACATTGGTAATGTTCAAGGATGTGCAAAGATGCCCTTGTGATCCAGTGAAGCTGGTGAAGTACAGAATGGTGGAAGGTGAAGCTGAACAGGGGTCTAAATGACTAGTGACCCTCCACAAATTACTTTATTATCTGAACCTTGGTTTTCTGAACTATGAGAAAAATATAATAACACCTACCCCAAAGGCATACATAAGAAGTCAGTAATAATGTGGAAGCTAGACCTAAAATATGGAACATAATAAATGCTACAGGAGTCTAAGCATTGACACAGTAAGACCAAAGGATGACATTCTTAGAAGAGGAACACAAAGGGACATGCCTGTGCGTATCTGGTCATACAAAAAACTATTTATTAAGATGAACCCCAGACAATCAAAATCTTTTTTGTTCTGCTTGTTCATTTATCCATCGTGGGGAGGGTAATGCAAGGATAGAAATGGAGGGACAAGGTGAACAAATGTAGCAATTTATTCACTAGACACTTGAAAACAAACTGTACAACTTGTGCGTGGAGATGGGAGGGAAAAACTGGGAGAGAGGAAAAGGGTGACATTGTCCATAAAAGACATGTACTCCCTACCTGACTTAAATAACTGTAACTCCTCTGTATATCACTTTTATAATAACAATTAAAGATTAAAAATAAATAAATAAAATGCTACCACAATATGCCAAACAATGGGTATATCCACATTGAGGTGAGAAAATTGATATCAGGGTCCAGGATTTAGGCACAATTTCTCTACCTCAGAATCCACATTGTTTTTAATTCAGTGTAGTATAATGGCGATAGAGACTAACCAAAAATTTTTAAAGTTTAAAAACTTGAAGTCAGTCATAAAACATAATGAAGGAAGAAAGGAAGAGAAATGATATGGACTTTATTCTATGCCCTCTCAATCCAGGTGGACCAATAACATTTCAACAAACTTGGGAAAATCTCAAATAATGATTTTTCTAATGTGATTTTAGGTTCCAAATTTTAAGATTTTAATGTAAATCTTAATTTATTCAACTAGGATGCTTCCTAACTTTAAAAAGCTACATTTAAAACTGAGTGCCTTTCTTATAATAAATCCCCAAAAGAAAGGTCATTGTGCCCAGTGAGATAAAGATCAAATACAAAAAAGAAGTAAGCTATATGAAGGTGGCTCATGTCTGCTATCCTAGCTACTCAGGAGGCTGAGATTTGAGGATCACAGTTCAAAGCCAGCTTGGGAAAGAAATGTCTGTGAGACTCTGATTTCCAATTAATTCCCAAAAATCCAGAAGTGAAGCTGTGGTAGAAGTGGTAGGTAGAGCACCTAGGCCCTGAGTTGAAGCCATAGGAACAGCACATACACACAAAACAAAATGTATTGTCCATGAATTATAGTAGGGATACAGGAACACAGTTTCTAAACAAAACATGATAACTGGTTTCATATTGATCACTGCATATAGGTTAAAAAAAATTAATAAATGATGACCATGAAATTTTGTTTAAATAGAATATAGTATAGTGAAAAGAATAATGCATGAAGAGGTAGTCTTTTTCTCTGTATTTAGAAATATCTGGAATATTAAAAGATTTTGTAATCATAATCAAAAGGAAAACTTTAACTGAATGAAAATGAAAACAGCAGATTAATTTCATAGCCTGTCCTGTGCTTAAATAAATGAGATTAAACTATGCAGAAATTTGTCCCAGTACCACAGGAAGAAGAAAACAAAAATGCTGTAATGGTCAGAGTGAGGAATTGGGGGTCCCAGTCTGGTTCACTCTGGCAAGATTTTTAAACTTTCACTTTCTGTGCCTATAAAACAAGAGTTAAATGAACTGTCAAAAGGCATTTTCATTTCCAGTATTTTCTGAATCCTCCTCCGCCTACATTGTTTTGGTGCTGAGAAGGTGCTGGCTAAAGAAAGACTATGTGTGTCTTATTAAGTCATATTCACATCAGTATAGTCATTTTAAAGTTGTGTATAAAAGATGAAAGTGGGACTGGGAAGGTGGCTCAGTGGTAGAGTGCTTGCCTTGCGTTCATGAGG
>NW_012267391.1:1613191-1613648 GCF_000151885.1 Dipodomys ordii
GTTCAATTCCTCAGCACCACATAAGCAGAAAAAGCCAGAAGTGGCGCTGTGGCTCAAGTGGTAGAGCGCTAGCCTTGAGCTGAAGAGCTGAGGGATAGTACCCAAGCCCAGAGTTCAGGCCCACGACTGACAAAAATAGATAAATAAAAGATTAAAGTATGTTCATCTCAGTGTACAAATGTTCTATTTTAGAAGCTTATAGTTTGCCTTACTAAAATGCTTTGCAGAGAGTTTGAGCCTTAGGGATATGTAGGAGTCTCTGCAGGAAGTTAAGTCTTTGATATAAATTATGTATTAGAAAAAAAGTTAACTAAGTCTATGATCACAAGCAAAAGCATCAAAAAAATTTTTTTTGTGTGAACACACTGTACAGAGGGGTTACAATTACATGGGCAGGATAATGCGTACATTTCTTACCAAGAATTGCAGCCTCCTCCTTTGTTTACCCTTCACATCC